>NW_027185655.1:74229128-74293103 GCF_028583685.1 Petaurus breviceps papuanus
TCTCTCTCTCTCTCTCTCTCTCTCTCTCTCTCTCTCTCTCTCTCTCTTTCTCTCTCTCTCTCCCTCTTGTTTGGTCATAAATTCCTCCCTTCTCCATAGATCTGACAGATAAACTATTCCTAGTTCTCCCAGATTGCTTATACTCTATGCCTTTGTATCTAGATCATGCAACAATTTAGATTTTATTTTGGTATATGGTGTAAGATATTGGTCTATGCCCAGTTTCTTCGATACAGTTTTCCAGTTTTCCCAGCAATTTTTGACAAATGCAGAATTCTTATCACAGAAGCTAGGGTATTTGGGTTTGTCAAACAGTATATTACTATAGTCATGACTGCTGTGTCTCATGTACCTAATCTATTCCACTGACCCACCACTCTATTCCTGAGCCAATACCCAGTACTTATAATGACTGCTCTTTATAATTCAGTTTAAAATCTGGTATGGCTAGGCCACCTTAAGTATAATTTCTTATCATTAAATCTCTTGACATTCTGGACCTTTTGTTCTTCCAGATTAATTTTGTTACTATTTTTTCTAGTCTATAAACTAATTTTATGGAGGATTTATTGGTATGGCACTAAATAGGTAAACTAATTTAGGTAAAATTGACATTTTTATTATATTAGCTTGATCTATCCATGAGCAACTAATATTTTTCCAATTATTTAGATCTGACTTTTTTTGTGTGAAAAGTGTTTCATAATTGTGTTCATATAGTTCCTTGGTTTGTTATGGCAGGTAGACTTCCAAATATTTTAAAGTGTCTGCAGTAACTAAACAGAATTTCTCTTTCTTTTTCTTGCAGCTGGACTTTGTCAGAAATGTATAGGAATGCCAAAAATTTATATGGGTTTATTTTATATCCTGCAATGATGCTAAATTTATTTATTATCTCAAGTAGGGATATTTTGCATTTTTGGAGGGGGGAGGGCAGGACAATTGGGGTTATGTGACTTGCTCAAGTCACACAGCTAGTAAGTGTTAAGGGTCTGAGGCCAGATTTAAACTCAGGCCTTCCTGACTCTAGGGTTGGTGCTCTACTCACTATACCACCTAGTCACCCCTCACCTAATTTTTTACTTGATTGATGAGGATTCTCTAAGTATATCACCATATCATCTGCAAAAAGTGATGGCTTAGTCTCTTCTTGCCTAACCTGAGTCCTCCAATTTCTTTTTCTTCTCTTATTGCTACATTTCTAGTGCCAAATCGAATAAGAGGGGTGATAGTGAACATCTTTGTTTTACCCCTGATCTTATTGGAAATGCTTCTAGCTTATCCCCACTACATACAATACTTGCTGATGGTTTTAGATAGATGCTAATCATTATTTTAAGGAAGACTCCATTTATTCCTATAATTTCTAGTGTTTTAATAGGAAGTGGTGTTGTATGGTTTCTACTAGTTTTATTGTTGATATGATCAATTATACTAATAGTTTTCCTAATACTGAACTATCTTTGCATCCCTGGAATAAATCCTACCTGATTAAAGTATATTATTCTCATGATAACTTTCTGTAGTCTTTTTGATAATATTTTATTTAAAATTTTTGCATCTATATTCATGAGGGAAATTGGTCTGGTAATTTTCTTTTTCTGCTTTGGCTCTTTTGGATTTAGGTGCCAGAACCATATTTGTGTCATAAAAAGAATTTAGTGGAACTCCTTCTCCAACTTTCCCAAATAGTTTATAAAGAATTTGAATCAATTTTTCTTTAAATGTTTGATAAAAGTTGCTTTTAAAACCATCTTCCCTGGAGATTTTTTCCTAGGGAGTTATTGATGGCTTGTTCAATTTCTTTTTCTGAGATGGGATTATTTAAGTACTCTATTTCCTCTTCGGTTAATCTGGGTAATTTATATTTTGGTAAATCATCATCCATTTCACTAAGATTATCAAATTTGTGGGCATACAACTGATCACAATAATTCCTAATTATTGTTTTAATTTTCTCTTCATTGGAGGTGAATTCACCTCCTTCATTTTTGATAATGGTAATTTGGTCTTCTTTATTTTTTTATGAAATTGACTAAAGATCTATCTATTTTATTGGGTTTTTTTTTCGGAAAAAATAGCTCCTTAGTTTTATTTATTAGTTCAATAGTTTTCTTAATTCTAGTTATATTGATTTGGTTTTTAGTATTTCTAATTTAGTATTTAATTGGGGATTTACAAAGTTTTCTTTTTCTAGTTTTTTTCAGTTGCATGCCCAATATACTGATCTCCATTTACTCTATTTTATTCATGTGTGCATTCAGATATAAAACTTCCCCTAAGAACTGCTTTTGCTGCATCCCACAAGTTTTGGTATGTTGTCTCATTGTTGTCTTTCTCTTGAATGAAATTTCTGATTGTTTTTATGATTTCTTGTTTGACCCACTCGTTCTTTTTTTTTTCTTTTTAGAGGGGAGAAGGCTGGGCAATTGGGGTTAAGTGACTTGCACAATGTCATATGGCTAGTAAGTGTTAAGTGTCTGAGGCCAAATTTGAACTCAGGTCCTCCTGACTCCAGGCCTGGTGCTCTATTCATTACACCTGCCCTGACCCACTCATTCTTTAGGATCAAATTATTTAGTTTCCAGTTAGTTTTTAGTCTATCTTTTCATGGCCCTTTTATTACATATAATTTTTATTGCATCATGATCTGAAAAGGATACATTTCTGCACTGGATTATAAGGTTTTTATGCCCTAGTACATGGTCTATTTTTGTTTATGGTCCATGTACCACTGAGAAGAAGGTACATTCTTCTTATCCCCATTCAATTTTCTCCACAGGTCTATCATATCTCCCTTCTCTAACATTCTATTCACCTCTTTAATTTCTTATTTATTTTGAGGTTAGGTTTATCAAATACACAGAGGGGGTGATTGAGGTCCTCCATTAGCATAGTTTTGCTATCTATTTCTTCCTCTAACTCCCTTAACTTCTCCTCTAGGAATTTGGATGATATTGCTTCATTGTTAATGGTGCCTTTTAGCAGGATATAGTTTCCTTCCTTATCTTTTTTAATTAGATCTATTTTTGCTTTTGCTTTATCTGAGATAAGCAAGGGTAGCAATACTTTTTTTTCATAATATGTTCTGTTCCAACCTTTTTACCTTTACCCTATGTATATTCCCTTGTTTCAAATGTGTTTCTTGTAGGCAGCATTTTTTGTAGGATTACAGTTGTTAATCCATTCTTCTATCCACCTCCATTTTATGGGGGAGTTCATCCTATATACAGTTATGATTACTATTACAGATTACTGTCTGTTTCTTTCCCTCCATCCTATTGCCTTCCCCATTTATGTTTTTATTTCTTCCTTCAGCTCCTTTAGAGTTTTCCTTTTGACCACCACCTCCTTATCAACCCTGCTCCCTTTTTGTTGGAGCCACAGGTGTGAGAGACACTGTGGCAGTCACAAGATGCCGGAGGGGGTGCACGTGACCTCTGAAGGACAGAAGCATGGAGATGTGGAGGCCGACTCTGCCAGGCCGAAAGGGCTGACATGGCATTGAGCGCAGGGCCGTGGGAGCCGACTTTGCCAGGTTGGGAAAGGCCGACGTGGCATTGAACGTGCCTTATCAACACGGACTCCTCTTAACACATACTCCTTTGCCCTGCACTCGGGAGAGTGCACGTTTGACTCCCACATGGCATGTGACAGTAAGAAGAATGATAAGGATGTTAGGGAAAAAGCAAGGGGAGGCTCCCCCTCTCTCTCTTTCTCTCTGTCCCGCTCTCTCTGTCCCACGGTTTCACTCTGCTGTGTTTTGATGGCCACACTGTTAAGATGTAACTGAATAAAGAGCAGCCTTGCTTGGCAACCTCCATGTCCTTGGGTGTTCTGTGGGGGTGTTCTTCTTGGAGACAAGAAGCCGGAGACGTCCGAAGACCAGGTATAAGGTAAGACAAGGCCGGAGCTGGGAAGAGCCCAGCACCTTTTCCACCTCTTCCCCTTTACTACTTCTTCCAACAGCATCCCTCCTTTTCTTTCTCCTTACCCCTCCTAGTCCCTTTAGGGCATGATAGATTTTTATATTTAACAATGTATGTTATTCCCTCCTTGAATCATAACCTATTAAAGGATATCTCATACAGTGCTCCTCTCCCTCCCTTCTTTCCCTCTATTACAATAGGTTTTTGTGTTTTTTCATGGTAGAATCCTATATTTAACTGAGTATGTTATTCCCTCCTTGAAACAAAACCAATGAGAGTAAAGCTCACAAAATGTTCATCTTCCTCTCTTCTTTCCTTCTACAATAATATATTTTTATGCCTCTTTTTGCGGCATAATTTACCTTTTTCTGCCTCCTCCTTTCCTTTGTTCCCATTACAGTTCCTTTCCTCCCCTTAAAAGGTTTTTTTTAATCATCACTTTGGTTAGTTTTTACCCATACCCTCTATCTATGTATAACCCTTTTATATGTCATGGTGATTATGCAGTTCTCAATATTGTCAGGTATCAGTTTCCCACACAGGGATGTAAACAGTTAGCACTTATTGAATAACAAGTTATGGGGACGGGAAGTCCCTTATTTCACTGAACAATCATATCTTTGCCTGAAAGAATATACTTAGTTTTGTGGGATAATTGAACCTTGGTTGTAGCCCGAGTTCTTTTACCTTACAAAATATCATATTCCAATCCCTACAATCTTTTAATGTAGAAGCTACTAGATCCTATGAGATCCTGACTGTTGTTTGACAATATTTGAATTGTTTCTTTCTTGCTGCCTGCAGTATTTTCTCCTTGATCTGATAGTTCAAGAATTTGGCTATGATAGTTCTTGGAGTTATCATTTTGGAGTCACTTTCAGAAGGTGTCTGGGAGATTCTTTCTATACCTATTTTACCCTCTGGTTTTAAGACCTTAGGACAATTTTCCTTGATGATTTCGTGGAAGATGTTGTCCAGGCTCTTTTTTTCATCAGGGCTTTCTAGTAGACTGATAATTCTTAGATTATCTCTCCTGGATCTGTTCTCCAGGTCAGTTGTTTTCCAATGATATATTTTACATTTTCTTCTAATTCTTCTTTCTTTAGGTTTTATTTGACTTATTCTTGGTGCCTCATAGAATCATTAACTTTGATTTGACTGATTCTAATTTCTAGCCAATGAATTTCCTCGGTTAATTTTTGCAGCTTGTTTTCCATATATTCAAATTTCATTTTTTAAGAATTTGTTTTCTCCAGTTAGATTTTGAGCCTCTTTTCCAATTTCACAAATTTTACTCTTTGTTTTGCTTTTTTTTGGAGTGGGAAGGCAGAACAGTTGGGGTTAAGTAACTTGCCCAAGGTCACACAGCTAGTAAGTGTGTCACGTGTCTGAGGCCAGATTTGAGCTCAGGTCCTTTCTGACTCCATGGCCAGTGCTCTATTCATTGCACCACCTAGCCATCCCTCAAATTTTACTATTTAAGGAACTGTATTTTTCAGTATTTTTTTTTCCCTTTTGGCAAGTGTAATTTTAAAATAATTAGTCAGTTTATCTTCTACATCTATAATTTGGCTTTTAAAATCCTTTTTGAGCTGTTTCAAGAATGCTTTCTGGACTTGAGGCCAGTTCATACTCCCTGTTGCAGTTTCAAAGTTGAGTATAGAGTCAATGCTGACCTCTTGTGACTTTCATTCTTCTTGCTCACTATAAAAGGATTCGATAAGTTTTGTTCTTGTAAATTGCTTCTTTCCCATTGTGATTGCCGATTTCCTGGCCTTTAAAGTGGATTCATGCTTCTGAGGTATAGAGGGCTCAGACCCACACTTCTTATGCTGGGAGCTAGAGGTCTGCTTATTGGCTTTTTGCACTGTGTCCTGTTGGTGTCTAGACTGAGGCCAAGGCAAGGGCTTTCTGAGTTGCTTCAAGTTTACTCTGAAGCTCACAGTGTAAGGTATAGGGGAGGGGTGGTCTGGCTGCTTCAGGATTCCACCACCCATCCCCTAAGCTGAAACTCAGGAAGGCTCAGCTGCTGGTGCCTGGGAGTGCCAGTGTCTGCTGGTTCCCTGTTTGTGTGAAGGCACACCTGGGGTTCTGGTGTTAGCACTTGCTGGCTCCACCCCGTTGGGGCTCAGGATCTCCTGCTGGTCAGCTAATATGGAGCTTCTTGGGACAGCTCTTGCCCTGCACCTTAGCCACGGTACAGCCAAACCCACACCCTTCCTCTAGGACTCCCAAATCTGCCTAGGGTTATGTTATTTCAGGATTTTACCCTGAGGCATTATTCTCTGGGTTTTCAGGGACTTGGGAAGAGGGTGGAGTTACTAGGGTTTACTTCACCACCTTGGCTCCCAGGAGCTCAGGTACTTTATTTTTAAATATCCAGGCTGAGGGGTGGTAGCCCTAGAATTGGCTGCAGATGCCGAGGGCCCTACACTTTCTCTTACCTGCCTGTGACAGATCCCCCATCCTGTAGTGAGAAGTCTAGGAATTTCCCCTGTGGTGGGTCAATCACCTTGCCTGGGCTTGCTCTGTCTCCAGTCTGGTCAGATCTCAGGTCTGCACTGGTGCAGCCCCCACTCCATGCTTCCTCTGCCCAGTCCCATATGCACAGCTTGCTGGACTGAAAATCTTTCACACTCCATTTCCCAATGTGTTCTGACACTCAAAAATCTATTCAGATTCATGTCTAGATGCTACTGAAGGAGTTCACAGAGGAGCTCAAGTGAGTTCATGCTTTCACTCTGCCATCTTGGCTTTGCCCTTCTTTTCAGGAAATAATTTTTAATGCCAGTTTTTCAGATAATGCCCTAATTTCTCAAATATATAGAGAACTGAGTCAAATTTGCAAGAATAAAATAATTTCCCAATTGACAAAGGATCAAATAGTATGAATCAGCAGTTTTCATATGAAGAAATCAAAGCTATCTATAGGCATATAAGAAAGTACTCTGATTTACTTTTTGTTTTGCTTTTTGGAGGGCAATTGTGGTTAAGTGACTTGCCCAAGGTCACACTGCTAGTTTTTGTGTTAAGTGTCTGAGCCTGACTCTAGGACCAGGGCTCTGTTCACTGTACCACCTATGCACCCCTCTGATTCACCTTTGATTAGAGAAATGCAAATTAAAATAATTCTGAGGTACCACATCACAGCTATCAGATTGCCTAACATAAAGAGATAAATTATGAATATTTGAGAGGACATGGGAAAATTTAAACTACTGGTGGAGTGTGAACTGATGTAAGTATTCTAGAGAGCAACTTGGAACTATGCCCAAAAGTTTATAAATTTCTGCATACCCTTTGATCCAGCAATACCTCTCCTAGTTCTACATCCCAAAGAGATTTTAGAATGGGGAAAGGAGCTATTTGTGCAAAAATATTTATAACAGCCCTTTTGTGGTAGCAAAATATTAGAATTTGAGGGGATACCCATCAATTTGGGAAGGGCTGAACAAGCTGTGGTATAGAAATGTAATGGATTACTATTGTGCAATATGAAATGATCAACACACATAATTCAGAAAAACCTGGAAAGACTTGTGCAAACTGATGCAAACTTAAAATAGCTGAACCAAGAAATTATTGTGCACAGTATCAGGGACATTGTGAAATGATCAACTATAAAAGACTCAGCTCTTCTCAGAAACATAATGAATGATCCAAAAAAAATTATAAAGGCCTCATGAAGGAAAATGTTATCCATATCTAGATAAAGAATTGATTGTCTCTGAATGCAGAACAAAGCATGTTTTCTGCTCTTATTTCATTCCCCCTTGAGCTTTTTTTTTTAATTCCAGAAGGCAAAGGAGCTTGGAGTACAACCAAGAATCACCTACCCAGCATAACTGAAGATAATCCTTCAGTGGAAAAAAATGGATATTCAATGAAACAGAGGTTTTTCAAGCATTCCTGAAGAAAAGACCAGATCTGAATAGAAAATTTGACTCCTAGATATGACTTAAGAGAAGCATAAAAATGTAAATAGGGAAGGGAAATCATAATGCCCTTAATAAGGTTAAGCTGTTTGCAATCGTATATGGGAGGATGATATTCTTAACTCATAAGCACAGTCTCTTTATTAAGACTGTTAGAAAGAGTATATATAGAGAGAGGGCTCAAGGGTGAGTTGAATATGATTGGATAATATCTTCAAAAAATAAAATTAAGAGATGAAAAGAGGAATGCACAGGGAGAAAAGGAAAAAAGAATGAGGTAAATTATCTCACATTAAAAAGGCAAGAAAGCTTTTAAAATGGAGGAAAAGATGGGGTGGTAGTGGCAGGGAATGCTTGAAATTTACTCTCATTGGAATTGACTCAAAGAAGGAATCACATACATACTCAGCTGAGAAGAGAAATCTATCTTACCCTACAGGAAAATAGGAGAGGAAGGGAATAAAAGAATAAGGTTGGACTGATAGAAAGGAGGGCAGACTGGTGGATGCAGTAGTCAGAAGCAAAAAACACTTTTAAGGAGGGATAGGATCAAAGGAGAGAGAAAATAAAATAAATTGGGGGAAATAGAATGGAGATTAATAATCATAACTATGAAAAAATTGAAGCAAATTTCTATGATAAAAGCCTAATTTCTCACATATAAAGAGCTGAGGTGAACTTATAAAAATAAGAGCTAATCCCCAATTGATAAGTGGCCAAAGGATATGAACAGTCAGTTTTCAGACAAAGTAATCAAAGCTCTCTATATCCATGGGGGAAAGGTTTTAAATCACTATTTATTGGAGAAATGAAAATTCAAACAATCCTGAGATACTTCCCTGTAGTCATTAGATTGGCTAATAGGATAGAAAAGAAAAATAACAAATGTTGGAGGGGATGTGGGAAAATTGAGAAACTAATACATTATTGGTGGAATTGTGAACTGATTCAATGATTCTGTAGAGCAATTAGGAACTATGCCTAATGGGCTATAAAACCATGCATAGCCTTTGACCCGACAATACTACTACAAGGTCGGTATTATGAAAGAGATTTTTCAAAAGAAGATGGGGCGGAGCCAAGATGGTGGAGTAAAAGCAGGAACTTGCTTGAGCTCCTTCCCCATTTACCTCCAATACCTGTAAAAAAAGACTCTAAACAAATTTTTGGAGCTACAGAACGCAGAAAAAGGACAGAGTGAAAAACATCTCCAGCTGAAATCAGTCTGGCAAGCCAAAAGTAAGGTTCTATCACACCAAGGTGGGGAGCAGAGCAAAGTCCCACATGGGTTGTGCCAACCCAGAACATGTGGCACAAACTGGGCCAGAGCATACATCATGGAACTGAAACACTGGTAGTTGTGGTAGTTTCTAGACTTCCCAATCCACAAAAGACAAAGAAAAAGTGAAAGACCAGTGGGAAAACTCTTTTGGACCCGAGTGAGAGAAGAGGGTGGTCTGTTTCTTGCCCATGGGGGGGGAGGGGCAGAGGTGGCAACTGTGGTGGCAGCAGGAGGAGTCACTGCTTCCAGAGCTCCAGGCCCACAAATTTCAGGGGGAACAAGTGACTGAACAGAGGGCAATTGCAGGAATATCTTTGCTGGAATAGAGGCAAGATTCTCTTGCTGTGCCCTGCTTGAATCTGGTTAACAATCTTGGGTGGTGGTCCCAGGGTGAGGAGGAACTCTGGCATGTCAGAGCTTATGGTGGCTGTGGAGAGGGAAATCTCCTCAAAGTTCTGAGGCAGTTATTTAGAAGTAGCTCTGACAACAATTGTGCAAAACCTCAGAAATTAGGGACACAACACTCTCCACTCTGTATGCAGAATTCTACTGTGGCAAAGACTTCGAAAGGCAAGTAATTGAGAAAATGAGCAAACAGAGGAAAAGAAATCATACTACAGAATTATTCTTTGGAAATAAAGAAGATAAAAACATAGAAGCAAAAGACAACAAAATCAAAACGTCTGCATCAAAAGCTTCCAAGAAAAATATGAATTGGTCACAGGCCATGGAGGAACTCAAAAAGGATTTTGTGAGGCAGAGTCAAGACAATGGAGTAAAAGCAGGAACTTTCTTGGGCTCCCACTCCAACCACCTCCAAGACTTGTAAAAAAAATACTCTAAACAAATTATAGAGCTACAGAACCCACAAAATGACAGAGATAAACAAATCTCCCACAGAAGGCAACTTGGCAGGCCATCAGGAAGGGTTTATTGCATTGAGCTGGGAGCAAAGCACAGTTCATCATGAACTGTGCCAGCCCAGACTCATGGCTTATACACACCTGCAGCAGACTTCAGGAGAGTGAATCACTAGCAGCTGTGGTGGTTTCCATAATTCTTAACCCCAAAATGCCAACGACAAAGTAAAAGGTCAATAAGGAATTCTGTTGGAGCTAGGTGAGAGAAGAACATGGTCTGTCCCCTGATCCAGGGATGGCATAGGTGGCCCAGGATACAGCTTCTGCCATGTGGCTGCCTCCAGAGCTCCTGGTCTGCAGATTTTACTGGGGCCAAGTGACTGTTCAGAGAGTAATCACTCTTGTTTTGACATCCTTGGATCTGGGTCACAATCTTGGGTGGTGGTCCTGGGGTGAGGAACACTAGTGTGCTAGAGCTTTTGGTGGCTGTAGAGGGGGTGCCATAGTCATAGATCTGATAACAACTCTGACAACAACTGTAAAACCCCAGCAACTTGTGACACAGCTCTCTCTACTCTGGAAGCAAGTTCTACCATGGCAAAGAGTTCAAAACCAAGTAATTGGCTGGCAAGATGAGCAATCAGACCATAGAATCTTTTGGGGGGAGACAAAGAAGATCAAAATATGGAACCAGAAGAAGACAACAAAGTCAAAACTCCTGTATCAAAAGCTTCCAAGAAAAATATGAATGGTTTGCAGGCCATGGAGGAGCTCAAGAAGGATTTTGAAAAGGAAGAGGAAGGCCCAGACTATGTGGCAGCAAGTTGATACACCAGCCACAAGGGCCATTCTCAGGCCTATCATCCCAGGCCTAGGATCTGCAAAGCTGAGTAAGAGACAACTGCAGGGCCCATGGCAGTGGCAGCATCTGCTCCTAGGATTTTCCACCCACCATCTGGAAATTTAAAAAGCACCTGCCTGAACTTCCAGGGACCAGGATTGGCAGAGTGAACCCCGGGTGTTTCAATCACCCTCTGACCCTGAAAACACAGAAATTATTGCTCCAGAGCAAATTTTTAATAAAATTAAAAAAAAACTTTTTTCTTTTTAAAAAATATTTTTCTTGCCTTTCCCTCTCCTACTCCTCAAGGAGACAGCTGCCACCATAAATGACACTGTAACCATCAGAACCAGGAAGTTCATAACAAACAGACTTCTTCAGCGTAAACAGATGGTTATAGATGTCTTTCATCCTGGAAAGTCCATGGTGCCTAAGACTGAATGTTGAGAAATAAATAGTAAAGGCTTGGGAGTCCTAGAGGAAGAGCATAGCTGAGGCTCTCTCTCAAAATGGGTAAAAAACAGATTGCCAAGACAAAGACTCTAGAATCTTGTTATTGTTAGAGGGAAGAATGAAATTCGGAAGAAGACAGCATTGGTTCCACACCCATAGCTGAAGCGTCAACAGGGAATATGGATATAGCTGTGAAATTTGTGGAGAGGGGAAGATTTTATGACAAAACAAGAAATAGAGAGCATTATAAAATGAAAAATGGATAACTGATTACATGAAATTGAAAATCTTCTGTACAAACAAAGCCAATGTAACCAAGATTAAGAGGGGATATGGAAAATTGGCAAATAATTTTTACCACCAATGTCTCTGATAATGGACTAGTTTCTAAAATATACAGAAAATACAGAGTAAAATCTATAAGAATACAACTCATTCCCAATTGATAAATCATCAAAGGATATTAATAGGCAGTTTTCAGAGGAAGAAATTAAAGATATCTATAAGCATATGAAAAACTGCTCTAAATCACCATTGATTAGAGAAATGCAAATCAAAACAACTCTGAGATACCACATCTCACAACTCAGATTGGCTAACATGACAAAACAAATAAATGACAAATGTTGGAGAGGATGTGGACAAATTGGAACACTAATGCATTGCTGGTGGCATTGTGATCTGGTCCAATCATTCTGGAGAGCAATCTGGGATTGTGCCCAAAAGGCTATAAATAATTTCATACCCTTTCACCTAGCAATATCACTTCTAGTGTTGTATCCCAAAGAGATCATATAAGTGGGAGAAAGACCCCTATGTACAAAAATATTTATAACAGCTCTTTTTGTGGTGGCAAAGAATTGGAAATTATGGGGGTGCCCATCAATTGAGGAATGGCTGAACAAATTGTGGTATATGAATGTAATGGAATACTATTGTGCTATAAGAAATGAGGAGCAGATGGACTTCATATTTATGTGGAGAGGCTTTTACAAACTGATGCTGAGTGAGAAGAGTATAACCAGGAGAAATTTGTACACAATTACAGACACAACGTATGTTTTATGACCAGCTTTGATAGATTGGACTCTTCTCAGCAGTGCAGGGTTATAAGTCAACCCCAAAAGACTCATGATGGAGAGAGATGTCTACATACAGAGAAAGAACTAGAAAGAACTGAGTTTGAATTCACATTGAAGCAAACTACCTGATTTTTCTTCTTCTATTTGTTTTTGTTTTCTCTTTCCCATTGTTCATTCCATCTGATACAATCCATCTTTATAACCTGACTAATGTCTAATTTGAAGTATTTGCAGATCCTATACCTGATTGTATGGTGCCATTGGTGGGGGGAGGGGAGGGAAGGAGAGAAAATTTTAAACTCAAGGAATTGTGGAATTGAATCTTGTAAACTCAAAGTAAATAAACAAATTAATAAAGACCAAAAATAGTTTTTTTTATTGTCCTGATGGAAAAGGAAGCTCAAATGTTCACTGAATGAATCCCTTCAAAATTAGATTGGAGCAAATGGAAGCTAAAGACTTTATGAGAAATCAAGATACTATAAAACAAAGCCAAACAAATAAAAAAACCAGAAGGCAACATTGAAGTATCTCATTGGAAAAACCACTCACCTGGAAAATAGATCTAGGAGAGATAATTTTAAAAATTATTGGACTACCTAAAAGTCATGATCAAAAAAGATCCTAGAAATCTTCTTTCAAGAAATTATCAAGGAAAATTCTCCTGATACTCTATAACAGACTTTGAAAGAATCCACCAATCATCTCTTGAAAAATATCCCAAAAACAAAACTCTTAGGAGTATTATAGCCAAATTCTAGATTTCCCAGTTCAAGGAGCAGCCAGCAAGAAACAATTTGATCACTGTAGCAAAACCATCTGGCTAACACAATATCTAGCATTTCCTTCATTAAGGGATAGAAAGGCTTGGAATACGATATTCTGGAGGTCAAAGGAGCCAGGACTAAAACCAAGAACCACCTACCCAGCAGAACTGAGTATAATGTTTCAGGGGGACATATGGTCATTCTATGAAATAGAGCACTTTCAAGCAATCTTGATGAAAAGACCAGAGATGAAGAGAAAATTTTATTTTCAAATGCAAGCCTCAGAAGAAGCATAAAAAGGTAAACAGGAAAGAGAAATCATAAGGAAGGAACTTATTAAAACTGAATTGTTTACATTCCTACATGGAAAGTCAATATTAGTTACTCATGACACTTTTCTCAGTATGAGGATAGTTGAAGGGAATATATATATATATATATGTATGTATGTATGTATATGTAAATATACATCAATATGTATGTATAGGTGTGTGTATGTGTGTATGTATGTGTCTGTGTGTACATATATGTATATATATGTATACATATATATTTAGACAGAGAGAATAAGGTGAGTTGAATATGAAGGGATGAAATCTAAAAAATAAAATTAAGAGGGAATAGAGGAATATACTGGGAGAAGCAGAAAGGGAGAGTAAATAAGGTAATTATTCTCACATAAAAGAGACAAGAGAAAGCTGTGACAATGGAGGGGGAGATCAGGGAGCTGAAAGGTAATGGACTTGGCTTAGGGAGGTAATAACATACACACTCAATAGGGTATCATACCCTACAGGAAAGTAGGGAGGGAGGGAATAAGTGGGGGGAATGATAGAAGGGAGGGCAGATTGGAGGAAGGGGTAGTCAGAAGCAAAGACTTTTGAAAAGGGACAAGGTCAAAGGAGGAAATAAAATAAATGGGGGGTGGTATAGGATGGAAGGAAATATAGTTAGTCTTCACAATATGTCTACTATGGAAATCTTTTCTATAACCACATATGCATAGCCTGCATTGAATTGCTTGTCTTCTCAATGGGAGTGGGTGATGAGGGAAGAAGGGAGAGAATCTGGAATTGAATGTTTTAAAAGCAAATGTTTTGGGGGCCGCCATGTAGCACAGCGAGTAAGAGCACCGGCTCCAGTGTCGGGATGACCTGGAGATCGAATCCCAGGCTCAGACGCTTAGCATCCACCCAGAAACACCTGGCTATGTAACCTTGAGCAAGTTACTTAACCCCAATTGCTTAGAGGCAGCCAGGTGGCTCAGCGAGTAAGAGCACTGGCTCCAGTGTTGGGATGACCTGGATCAAATCTGCGCTCAGATACTCAGCACCACACCCAGAAATAACTGGCTGTGTAACTTTGAGCAAGTTACTTAACCCCAATTGCTAAAAAAAAAGCAAATGTTTAAAAATTGATTTTACATGCAACCTAGAATTAAGATATACAGGTAACAGGATATAGAAATCCATCTTGCCCTACAAGAAAATAAGAAGGAAGAGAGAGGGGGGATTGAGGGGGATATAAGAGAATGCAGTCTAGAGAAAAGGGTAATTAGTATGCTTGCCATGTTGAGGTGAGGGGCTAGGGGAGAGATAGGAAGAACATTTATAAGAAAAAATCTTCTATAGATTAATGTTGAAAACTAAAAATAAATAAATAAATTCTAGTTAAAAGGGAAAAAAGAATGGAAAAGACTTATACATACAAAGATATTTGTAGCAATTCTTTTCTAGTGACAAAGAACTGGAAATTGAGGTGATGCCCATCAGTTGGGGAATGGCTGATCAAATTGTGGTATATGGTTATGATGGAATACTATTGTACTAGAAGAAATAGTGAGCAAGATGCTCTCAGGATAACCTGGCAAGACTCACATGAACTGATGCAAAGTGAAATGAGAAGAATCATTATACACAGTAATAGCAATATTGTAAGATAATTGATTATGAATGACTTAGCTATTCTCATAAATATAATTATCTAAGACAATTCTGAAGGGCTTATAATTAAAAATACTGTCCTTCCCCAGAGAAAGAACTGATAGAATCTGAATACAGATTAGAGAATACTTTTTTTTACTTTATCGGGGGGGGGGGCGGGTTGTTCATGTTTTCTTTTAGAACATGACTGATATGAAAATAGGTTTTGCATGACTACACATGTATAACCTGTATTAGAATGCTTGGCTTCTCAATGAGAAGGGATAGAAAGGGGAAAAGAGGATTTGGAATTCAAACTATTAAAAAACAAATGTTAAAATTATTTTTACATGTACTAAATAAATATTTTTAAATGCACATATTTTTCCATGTCTTCTTCAGTGTTTATAATTTTTTTCTTTTCTATCTTATTAGTCAATCTGATAGGTGTGAGGTAGTATTTCACAATTGTTTTAATTTACATTTTTTCTAATCAGTAGTAATTTAGTGCATTTTTATGTAACTATTGATAGTTTTGAGATCTTCTGAAAATCACCTGTTCATACACTTTGATCATTTATCAATTGGGGAAAAGCCCTTATTTTTTATGAATTTGGTCATTTTCCTATATATTTGAAAAATGAAATCCTTATCAGAAAATCTTGCTGTAATTTTCCCTACCTTCCTACTTTCCTTCTCATTTTGCATTAGTTTGTTTTTGTAAAAACATTTTAATTTCATGTAATCAAAAATGAATGATTTTACTTTCCATAATCTTCTCTCTCTCTTGTTTAGTGTTTAGTTATACACTCTTTCCTGATACAGAGATCTGGCAGGTACATTTTTCCAAGCTCTCTTATTTACTTTCACCATTTATATCTTAATCATTTACCCACTTTTTGTTTTGATATATAGTGTGTGTTTGTTTATACCTATTTCTGCTGACCTACTTTCTAATTTTTGCAGCAATTTTTGTCAAATAGAGAGAGGTATAATTTTCAATTATGTGCAAAAAACACATAGGTTTCAGCAGGAGGAAAGGAAAAATATTACTAATATCTAGGAGGATATAGTGGAATTCAGAGTAATCTCACAAAATTAGAGCAATGGCAGATTCAATTAAACCTAACTATATTTATTGAGCTACATTGTACTTTATGACTAGTATTTTTCCAGTTATTGTAAAAAAAAATAAAGAGTATAAGACCTGTAACCAACTAGGGCAAATTCAGCTTGGGGTGATGGGAAGGGAAGAGGAAGGCATGTAGGTAGCATAACAGAGTAACATTAAAGTGAAATCATACTATGTTCAGCCCTATTCCTCCTTCTAATAGAGGGAGACAACAATAATAAAGTAGATCCAGGAAAGTGGGTTAATGAGTGGAACTTTTAGGAAACCTTTGGTTTGTCCTTTCCAGAAACAAAGATAACATTAATTTGATTACTGTGTCTGGAGCAAAAGTGGAGAGAAATGTGGTTGAAGTAGTATGAATATATTCAGGGCAGCATGGGATAAGGCAAGATATCTTGGCTAAGCAGTTTGATAGTATATAAAGCAGGTCTGATTTGGAGCAGACTCAGTAAGTGACAGCTAGGTGGCACAGCACATAGAGCACTGAGTCTGGAGTCAGAAAGACTTATCTTCCTGTGTTTAAATCTGGCTTCAGACACTTATAGCTGTGTGACCCTGGGCAAATCACTTAATTCTGTTTGCTTCAATTTCCTCATCTGTAAAATGAGTTGCAGAAGGAAATGTCAAACCACTTCAGTATCTTTCCCAAGAAAATCCTAAAGGGGCTCACAAAGAGTTGGACATGACTGAAATAACTGAACAACAAGAATAAACAGCAAAAAGGTAACAGTTGGTTAATTAAATTTGCATTCATTCACTCAACAAACAGGAGACCTCAGACTCAGATTAACAATTCAGAAGTTTCAAAGTTTAGTGGAATAATTGCCCCAAGAAGTAATGGCATGCTTTTAAAGGGCCAGCTTAAAGAGAACAAATGTGTGATATTGAAAATTAAGATATTTTTTCATTCCATCCATTACAATCCTTCTTTATAACCTGACTAATGTCTAATATAAAAGTAATTGCAGATCTTATACTTGATTGCATGCCACCACGTGTGCAGAGGGAGCAGGAGAAGGAGCAGGAGGGGGAGAAAACTTGAAACTCAAGGGATTGTGGAACTGAATCTTGTGAACTAAAAGTAAACAAATTAATAAAGACAAAAAAATAGAAAAAAAGAAAATTAAGGTATTAGAAAATTCTTCAAGTCACATTGTCTAAGAATAATTTTAGGACAATTAATATAAACTGTACAATGTATGTGAAAAGAGTGGGGAATCAATGAATGAATATTCATTGTATACCTACAATGTACCACATGCAATAAGGAATATAAACAAACAAATAGACATAACCCTTACCCCCTAGATGCTTGCAATCAAAGTGCTCTTTATACATCCAAATTACAATGGACTGGGTATAAAGTCAAAAATTCCTGGCACTACTATTTTTCCCTCTCTCTTCTATTGCCACCATCACTAACACACCACCTTGCATTGTAGTGCAGTAGAAAGTCATAATGGCTGTGAAAGCTATCTGCCCTCACAATCCATTCATACTCTTAAGAGTTAATAACAATAATAAAAATAATAACAATTTAAGAATTTTGCAAAATGCTTTACAAATATTATTTTATTTGATCTTCACAATAACCATGAGAGATAGGTGCTATTATTAGTCTCATTCTACAGATGAGGAAATGAAAAGAGTTTAAATCATTACCTAGGGTCAGACAATTAGTACGTTTCAAAAGGAGAATCAAAATTCAGATGTTCTTGGCTCCAAGTCCCAAATTTTCTCCACTGCATCACTTCACTCACTAATATTCTTTCTACCATACTGAAATATCACAATAAAGTTTGTAGAGTCTATACTGGACCCAATAGACAATATAGGATAACTAAGATCACTGGATACTGGGATATTATCTGTAACATTCTGTATGGACAGTAAGAAAAACTATTTTTATTAGACAGCAGTTTTCAGTTTCTTTGTCATGTATTAGATGTGACTGTAGTTTGCTCCTTAGGAGAGTACTATAATTTGAAGACAGTCCAGGGAAGAGAAATGAAAATGATTAAGTATATAGAAAGCAATGTACATGAAGCTATAATGTGTACAATGGACATAGGGAATTGTTGAGTCTGTAAAAAAAATACAGCAAAGTCAGGAAAATAACTGGTCTTCTAGTGTAGAAAGAATTGTTAAAAGATGAATACAGACCAATTGTTCACTATCTCCAAAGAGAAATAAAAATGATAAAGAGAGATAACAAATGCTGTGACAGACAGTTTAGAAAGACACGCAAAAATAATTCTTATACTACAGGACAATTAAAGTTAGGACAAGCTTCTAAGGGAGGCTATGAAATTTCCATCCCTAGGGATCATTTAAAATAAAAACACTGATGACTATTTATGTCTCAATCTGGGAGCAGTACAGATAAACACATAAGTACCCATCCAAATTCATTTTTATTTGCTTATTGAAACACATTCTGTTACATGAAACTCAATTGGTTCTATTAATTATTAAATGATTTTATTAACTTTCAAATGCATAATATTGTTACCCTTTTATCAAAAGATCTCAGGGGACATAAAGGGCCATGGGATGAGGGATGCAGAGACTTTTATATCTCAGTTCTGCTTCACTGCCCCCTACTCTAAAAATGGGAAACACTGTCTATGACACTATCCAATTTCATTGTTGCCATTGCAGGTGTTGTTCTCACTAACTACATGCCACTTCCATCCCTTCTTGGAAGTAGAGAGTTCACAAGACTCAAAGAAAAGTTTTATTCATAGGTTAAATAAAACAAAGAGGACTCACAACTGTACTCATTAAAAAATAACTTCCATAATTAAGTAACTTTTCCCAAAAAAAGGGCATCCCAAAAGTCTTAATTCAATTTTAAACACTAATAGCATAGACATTTTAATACTATATAGCCTCAGACATTGATTATCATAGATTAAATATGTTTCCCTGAAAAATTTGTCTCTTTAGTCACTAGGCATGTGCCTCCTTTACCCTCTCCACAGCCTTTAACAGAGGACATGTGGCTACTGCAATCCTTAAGATTCTCTCAGTCAACTCACAGTCCTCATTCTGGAACTTCTAAGTTTCCATGTCTTAAAAAGAAATTCTCCATTTAATTCTCCACATTTCAGCTACATTAAGCATGCACAAACAACAGGACTTGTATTCTGGCATCTTTCCCCTGTGTTATATTTCCCACCACCTCTGCCCTCACAGAAGTCCAACAAGAAGAAACATGCTGTTATCATTCTGGTCTCGAAGCAGGTCTTAGTTACTGACATCAGGTGGAGACAATACCCATAAAGCAATTTGTCCTTTTTTCTCTAAGCATCAGGGTGGTTCTTCTCTTGCCTGAGTGACCACTATTTAGAGCACAAAAGCATACTAAAGCACCCTAATTTTTGCTCCAATTTTCTCTTAGCTAGATTTTCCCCTCTGGGCATGTGGTAGAGACATTCAAATTATGTAGGACTGCTTCCCATCATATCTGGGAAAAAGAGAACTTCACAAATATGCCGACCACTCCCTCACCAAATGAGAGGATGGAGGAGAAAAAATAAGAAAGTAGTCTCCACTGCAAACAGTTTAACAATATTAATGTTTGGGTTTGCAATGTATCTCATTTGTACCTCCTGGCACCCGACTAAGTAGATAGAGCTGGCTCTTTGCATGTGCAGAATTCCAAAATCACAATCTTATTACAAGCAGAAGAATTTCTATATAGTAGTGGGGTAAATGAGCAATCATTTATTAAGAAGAAATTTATAAGCTAATTATAAGCAGTGTTTCAAACCTCAAATTCAATGAGCTAAAATATTTCTTGTAATAGGGAGTTTATTAACTTTTTGTCTTAAAATATTCCATTTTATGCAGTGTCTAGAATTTGCTAGGTGCTTAATAAACGTGTATTGGTTGATTATTGTTTGATTAGAATGTTAATCCTTAACAATTAGGCCTGGGAGGTAAATAGAAACAAAGTATTATAATGAAGGGATGGGGGGGGCATGTTGAGAACTCATATTTTAATCCTTCTTTTGATATTTTTTTAAATAGTATTTTCAAAATAAATGTCTTTTAAATTCTAGCAAATACCACTCATCATAACATATAATCTGTTTGTGTATAATATTATTACATCATATGTATTATAGTCAATGCTTAAAGCCTTCCATGGCCATAGAAGAGACCATTTTAAAATACTGCCTAAGGGCTTTATTAACTTCTGATTTACATAATTCGTTTCCACCAGATTTTGGATTACAAATTTTCTCCCCGATTTTCCCCTTCCCACCATCCCAAAATAGTAGTCGCACAGGAGATCCCCTCCTCCAATCTGCTCTCTCCTATATTTTGTCCCATACCTCTTTTGACTTTTCCAGTGGATATCTATGCCTCAGTGACTGTATATCTTATTTCCCAATTACATGTAAGATGGTATTTATAATAGTATGTATATATATATATACATACACACACGTATATATAAATATATAAATTTGAATATTTTATTTTAAAACTTTCAATTCCAGATTCATTCCCTTCCTTCCTTGTCACCCACCCTTACTGGGAAGATAAGCAGTTAAGTATAGGGTGTACATGTGTGGCTAATGCAAAATAATAACATAGTAGATATATTGTAAAAGATGGACTATATTTCCCTCCATCCTATCCCACCTCCCACTTGTTCTATTCTCTACCTTGATCCCATCCCTTTTCAAAAGTGGGTGCTTCCAACTTCCCTCCCCCACAGCTTGCCTTCCCTTGATCATCCCCCCTCTCATCCTCTTCCTCCCCCATTCTCGTGGAGGGTGAGATACCCTATTTAGTGTGTATTTCACTCCCTCCTCAAGCCAGATTCAATGGTAATAAAGTTAACCCATTCCCTTTTGACTTCCTATTCTTCCCCTCCATTGTAAGCATTTTCCTTTGCCTCTTCTGTAAGAGATAGTTTACCAAAATCTGTCTCTCCCCATCTCCTCTCATTATATTCCTCTCACCTCTTAATTCCACCTTTTGAGTATCATCCCTTCATGTTAAATTGGTCCTGTGCCCTCTATCTTATGTATGCCTGTAAACATATATACACACATTCACATATGTATACATATGCCCATATACCCTCATATATATATATATATATATATATATATATATATATATATATATATTTCTAATCCCTTCAACTACTAAGAAAAGTTTCATAAGTTACAATTATTGTTTTTCCATGTAGGAATGTTAATAGTTCAACTTTGATAAGTTCCTTATGATTTCTTTTCCCTGTTTACCTTCTCATGCTTCTCTTGCTTCTTGTATCTGAATGTCAAATTTTCTATTCAACTGTGGTTTTTTCAGCATGAATGCTTGAAAGTCCTCTATTCCACTGAATGACCATATTTTCCCCTGAAACATGATATTCAGTTTTGCTGGGAAGGTGACTCTTGGTTTTAATACCAGCTCCTTTGCCCTGCAGAATAACATATTCTAATCCCTTCGATCTCTCAGGGTAGAAGCTGCCAGATCCTGGGTTATCCTGATTGTGTTTCCACAATATTCAAATTGTTTCTTCCTGACTTCTCCTAATATTCTCTCCTTAATCTTGGAATTCCGGAACCTGGCTATAATATCCCTAGGAGTTTTCTTTTGGGGATTTTTTTCAGGAGGTGATCTTTCAACCTCTGTTTTGCCCTCTGCCACTAAAACATCAGGGAAGTTTTCTTTGAGAAATTCCTGGAGGATGATTTCTAGGTTCTTACTTTGGTCATGGCTCTCAGGTAGTCCAATAATTTTTAAATCATCTCTCCTGGATCTATTTTCCAGGTTAGTGATTTTTTTTCCCATGAGATATTTCACATTACCTTCTATTCTTTCATTTGTTTGGATCTGTTTAACAGCATCTTGATTTCTCATAAAGTCATTAGCTTCCATTTGCTATCAAGCAATGATTCCCCTCAGTGAGCTTTTGAGATTCTTTTTCCATCTGGCAAATTTGCCTTTTTAAGGGCATTCTTCTCCTCATTGCCTTTTTGAGCCTCCTTTGCCATTTGAGTCAGTCTGTTTTTCAAGGTATTGTTTTCCTCTGTCAGGCTGTTGACTCTCATTTCATAATTTTGTTGCATTGTTCTCATTTCTCTTCCCAATTTTTCCTCCACTTCTCTTATTTGGTTTTCAAAATCTTTCTTAAGGTCCTCTATGGCCTGTAACCAGCTCGTATTTTCCTTTGAAGCTTTTGGTGCAGGAGTTCTGACTTCACTGTTTTCCTCCTGTTCCATGCTTTGCTCCTTTTTGTCCCCAAAATAGGAGTGTAATGTTGGCGTCTTCTGTATGTTTTATTTCCTTTGCCTGCTCATTTTGCCACTCAATTACTTGACTTTGGGGCTTTTTGCCACAGTAGTACTCTGCCACCAGACAGGGGAGCTTTTGTCCCAAAGACTGGGGTTTTCTCAGTTGCCGGAAGTATTAGATGGGTACCCTCTCTGACGTCTCCACATGCTCTGGCAAGCTGGACACACACCCCAGGACCTCTACCCTAGACTGCAATCCAGATCCAAGCAGGCTAAAGCAAGAGCAATTACCCCTCAGACTGGTGTTTGGTCCCCCTACGCTATGCAGGCCAGGAGCTGAAGCTGCCACTTGGAGCTGGCTGGCTGTGCACGTTCCTCAGCGGCTTCTCATCCTGGGGGTAAAAGCCATGCACTCCCACTTACTGGTCCCAAAGTCCACACTGCACTGGCCTCTTACTTTGTCCTTCAAATCTCTGTGCTGATATATCTGGAAACTGTCACCACTGCTGCTGATCTGGAGTCCCTCTGGCCGGGGGCTGGACAGGCCTTCCCTGGGGCTAAAGCCTTGGTGTGGTGTTGGACTAGGTTCCCAGAGTGCTGTGCTGGATTCCTGCTGGCCTGCCGGGCTGTCCTCAGCAGGAGGTTAGTTTCTCTGTGTCATTTTGTGGGTTCTGAAGCTCCAAAGTTTGTTTAAAGTCCCCTTTTTACATGGATTGGGGAAGGTGGAAGCCAGAGCTGCGGAAAGGTTGTGCTTCTACTCCGCCATCTTGTGAACCCCACATTTCTGAATCTAAATCCAGTTCAATTCCAACTACCTGGCAAACAGGATGAAAAGAGTCTTGTTTTTGTGTTTTTTTGGGGGGGTGGTATCCATCCTAGTTAATGGCAATGGAAAGAACAATGTGATAGCAGAGAAATTATCCCATACATGAACCATTACACAAACATAGGAGAAGCAAGCAAGGAACATCTTACCAAGCATTGCAGTGACCAAAAAAATTGTATTATTCAAGTTAAATATAGCATAAGTGTTAAGCTAAATATGAATGGAGGAGAATTTGTAGGTATTTTGAGTTACACATGTAGTCTTGCACACAGCAGACCATCAAGTAAGCTTGCAGTGATGTATTGCTAAAAAGAATCATAATGAACTGTGAAAGCACCCTCATTATTATATGAACAGAAAGACTTAAACCACTGACCTGCATAGATATTGTTGCTGCTGCTGCAAAGTAGCATTTAGCGTGTCTGATTTTATAAAGAGAATTTTGGTAGAATCAAGACAGTCTGCAGAGTCTGTTATGCTTACTGGGCACATAAAGCATTTAAAGAAGGACAGGTAGCTAGAGCTGCTTATCTTTTTCAGTAGATGAAAATTCATCAGGACAAGGCAGGTGCTAGTAGGATAACAAAGTGGAATGTTCAGCTTCAGCAAGTCTGATCTATTAGAGCCATTGGCAAAAGTGACTGCTGACACAGGGTGGAAGGCTTTAGTGTATGTCACTTTGGCTAAGTCATTTGAAGAATGAGTGTAGTGCCTAAGTTTGTCACATTTAGAATGCCAGATTGGAGTTGTCAAATGTGACTGAACTTTTCAATGAGGCAGAAGACCAAGAGAATTAAAATGCTCTTAGAGTATATGATTTTGGAAGTTAATTATAAATAATGCAATCTATATATGCAAATAGCAAAAAGGCTTTTGTTAAATTGAATCACCAATGACTTGAAAAGTTTATTTGGCTTTTTTCTATATACTGTCCCAATGGCCCATTTCTAGGGAATAGATTTTTCTGATTGTTTTATGGAGGGCAATTGGGGTTAAGTGGCTTGCTCAAGGTCACACAGCTAGTTAAGTGTTAAATGTCTGAGGCCAGATTTGAACTCAGGTCCTCCTGACTCCAGGGCCAGTGCTCTATTCATTGTGTCATCTAGCCACCCTCTGGGAATACATTTATTAAAGTAAATGATGAACTTAATGTTCATATCATCTATTCCAAGTATTTATAATATGAAAATACCTTGGTTATGCTGCAATTTGTGGTGCATCTTATTGGAAAAAAAGATTAATTTGACCAACAGAAGACATTATAGACAGGTTATCAAATAGTGACAATAAGGTTTATGGTGTAATGTTTTTGAGTTCCAGGCAAAAAAAATTTTATTAAAAAATAATTCAAAAATAAACTAAGTAATTAGTAGCTTTGCTAGGGAAGGCTAAAATGAGCATGATTAGCAAAAACACAGTTACTTTTGAATTGCCATTGATGATGAACCAAGACTAGTAGTTATTTTAAAATAAAATGAGAGGGCGGCCAGGTAGCACAGCGAGTAAGAGCACCGGCTCCAGTGTTGAGAAGACCTGGAGATCGAATCCCGGGCTCGGACACTTAGCACCCACCCAGAAACACCTGGCCGTGTAACCTTGAGCAAGTTACTTAACCCCAATTGCTTTTTTAAAAAAATGAGAGAGGTAATATAATCAGGGTCAGACTGTGAAACAATTATGCCTAGAAATATTTTAAAAAACTACTAAAAATGTAAAACCTTAAGAGGAGTAAACATCAATCCTTTGATCATACCACCTTGGGAGAACTGAAATTTTATAGGTTTCTAGAAGTACTCTGAAAACAGTTGCACAAAACCCCTGACACTTGAGAAAGTATGCCCTATGTACTGGGAGCAAAATCCAACCCTAACAAAGAGTTTAAAAGTCAAGCAATTATCTGGAAAATGAGCAAAGGGCATAAAAAAATCTCAGACTATGGAATCTTACTTTGATGACAAAGATCAAAATATACAACAAGAAGAAGACAATAAAATCAAAGATCCTACATCCAAAGCCTTGAAGAAAAATATGTATTATTCACAGGCCATGGAAGAGCTCAAAAGAGATTTTGAAAATCAAGTAAGAGAAATAGAGGAAAAATTGGGAAGAGAAATGAGAGCAATGCAAGAAAATCATGAAAAACAAGTCAACAGCTTGCTGAAGGAGACAAAAAAATTAAAATCCTGAAGAAAATAATACCTTAAAAAGCAGACTAAGCCAAATGACAAAATAGGTCCAAAAAGTCAATTAGGAGTAGAATGCTTAAAAAGCAGAATTGACCAAATGGGAAAAGAGGTCTAAAAGCTCACTGATATTTCCTTAAAAATGAGAATGGAGCAAATGACTCTATGAGAAGTCAAGAAATTATCAAACAAAACCAAAGAATGAAAAAATAGAAGACAATGTGAAATATCTCATCGGAAAAGCCACTGACCTAGAAAATAGATTCAAGAGAGACAATTTAAAAATTATTGGACTACCTGAAAGTCATGATAAAAAAAGAAAACTAGACATCATCTTTCAAGAGATTAATAGGGAAAATTGCCCAGATATTCTAGAAACAGAGGGTAAGATAGAAATTGAAAGAATTCAGCAAACACCTCCTTAAAGAGATCCCAAAAGGAAACATCTTAGGAATAGTGTAATCAAATTCCAAACTTCCCAGGTCAAGGAGAA
This sequence comes from Petaurus breviceps papuanus, assembly GCF_028583685.1. Classification (NCBI taxonomy): domain Eukaryota; kingdom Metazoa; phylum Chordata; class Mammalia; order Diprotodontia; family Petauridae; genus Petaurus; species Petaurus breviceps. The sequence goes on from NW_027185655.1 coordinate 74,255,097, forward strand.
AATATTGCAAGCAGCCAGAAAGAAACAATTCAAGGATTGATGAAGCACAATCAGGATAACATAAAGATTTAGCAGCTTCTACATAAAGGGATCAGACAGCTTGGAATATGATATTCTGGAGGTCAAAGGAGCTAAGATTAAAACCAAGAATCACCCACCCAGAAGAACTGAGTAAAATCCTTCAGGTGAAAAAAATAGATATTCAACAAAATAGAGAGTTTTCAAGCATTCTTGATGAAAATACCAGAGCTGAATAGAAAGTTTGACTTTCAAATATAAGACTCAAAGGGAGCATGAAAAGGTAAACAGGAAAGAGAAATTAGAATGGACTTATTAAAGTTGAATTTTTTTGCATTACTATATGGAAAGATGATATTTGTAAGTCATGAGACATTTATCAGTATTAGGGTAGTTGGAGAGAATGTGTATGTGTGTGCATGTGTGTGGGGGGGTATGTGTACACACACACAGATGGCACATGGTGAGTTGAATATGAAAAGATGATATCTAAAAAAAATGAAATTGAAAGGTGAGAGAAGAATGTATTGGGGGAAAGAGAAAGGGAGAAGTAGAATGGGGTAAATTATCATAAAAGACTCAAAAAAATTTTTATAGTGAGAGGAGGGGAAGAGTGGGGAGTTGAAAGGGAATGAATGAACCTTACTCTCATTGGAATTGACATAAGGAGGAAATAAACATACACATTCAAATGAATGTGGAATTCTATCTTAACACACAGGAAGGTGTAATAGCAAGCACCACAGCACACCCAGGATGGCCTGCTAGCATGGGTTCTTTGATCCACTTTGCTAAAGGAAAAACAACTGTTTAAGGGGTCAACAATCTAATTTTAATTACAGAAAAATAAAAAATACAAGCGGAGGAAGTAGCACAGAGATTCCACATACAGGGTTCCTACCCGGAGAGCACCAACATCTGAGTAGTAAGCAGGCTCTTAGCAAGTGGCTATTCAGAGTCCCATCCAGGGTACCAAAAAGTCTTTCTCATGAGTGAGACCCCAAAGCAAAATACTAACCTCCCAGAATATAAAAAAGATTTGGCTCCTGAGTGATTCAGAGCCAGAAGGCATGAATCCTCCATGACTCTACATAGCTGTGAATTATCAATGTTCAAAAGAAATTAATCCTTCAAATGTTTACAATTTAGTCGGAACCTGGGAAACTGAACTCCAAACAGAAAATAACAAAAACACCACCTTGGTTGTGCTTACAGAAGGTAGAAGGGAAGGGATGAAAGAGAGGGGAAGGAAGGAAGGGAATAGAAGGGAAGAAAGATTGAGGGAGGTTGTAATCAGAGGCAAACACTTTTGAAAAGGGTCAGAGTCAAAGGAAAGATTGGAATAAATGTGGAGCAGGATAGATGGTGGAAAATATAGATTTTCACAACATGACCATTACTGAAGTGTTTTACATGACTACACATGTATAACCTATATGAAATCACTTGCCTTCTCAATGAAAATTGGTGGGGAGATAGGAAGGCAGAAAATTTGTAACTCAAAGTTTTAAAAACAAATGTTAAAAATTAGATAGACAGGCAATGGGGTATAGAGATCTATCTTACCCTATGGAAAAATAGAAGGGAATGGGATAAAAGAAGGTGGGGGGGTGATGATAGAAGGGAGGGCAGATTGGGAGTAAGGCAACCAGGACGTATGCCTCTTTGGGTGAGGGGAGGGGATAAATGGGGAGAAAATTTGGAACTCAAAATCTTATGGAAGTGAATGTTGAAAACTAAAAAATAATTAATTAATAAAAAAATTTTTTAAATATGTCAAACTTAAAATTTTCATCAGGAATGCCATAAGAAGGCCAGGTTTCACTAGTCACTGTAGATTTTTTCCTTTGGTACAAGTTCAGGTTTCCAGCATTACAAATTAAAAAAAAACTCAATTTTGTCAATTTATACAGGGACAATGAGGTCCTGCTGAATTGATGCATTCTAAGCAAATTCTCCAAAAACAGACTTGTAAGCCAGATGTCCAACTTCTCAAGTTGTTATGGATACTCTTGGCCCCCCACATTTTGGTGACTGGTCAGGAAAAGCAAAGCAAAGAAAGTTATCATAAGGAAATAACTTCTTAACTGCATTTATTCATTTTTTTTAATATGTAGAATGCTTAGAAGAAAAGATAAAACAGGTAATTCATTTTGTGGCAAACTGAAAGCTGAATGATTGTAATGGGAATGTAAATTTTAAAGATCTTCCCTGTCCCTAGGCTAAAGTGCATCTAGAGCCTGAGGTGGGAGGCTTGTTTTTCAGTAGATACTTTTTGATTGGCCAGTGGGTCAATAAGGTTCTTACATTCTCTGAGCCTCGAGAAGGCTATATAAGCCCTGATGTGTACCTTTGTTTTGGGGCTCACTTCGAGAAGTGTTCTGTGATTTGATCAGATGAAACTCTGGGAAGCCGTTGTCCAGAGTCCCCTGGCTTTGAAACCCAGATCTTGTTTGGTATGGATGTAATGGTTGCACAGTTTGGAAATCTGTCTACTTAATCTGTTTCTGTCTTGATAATTCTGTCTGTATACTCTGAAGTTCGGGATGCTGACCTTTTCCCCCTGAATGATATAAATAATACATGTTTGACTTATTAAAGTAAGCTTGTGTAATGGGAATGCAAATTTGGAAGATCTTCCCTGCCCCTAGGCTAAAGTGCACCTGAAGCCTGGGGTGGGAGGCTTGTTTTTCAGTAGATACTTTTTGTTTGGCCAGTGGGTCAATAAGGTTGTGACATTCTCTGAGCCAGGAGAAGGCTATATAAGCCCTGATGTGAGGCTTTGCTTTGGGGGCTCACTTTGAGAAGTTTCTGTGATTTGATCTGTATTCTGGGAAGCCATTGTCCAGGGCCCCACTGGCTTTGAAAAACCCAGATGTGGAAACCCAGATGTTGACTGGGTATGGATGTAATGGTTGGACAGTTTGGAAATCTGTCTACTTGATCTGTTTCTGTCTTGATAATTCTGTCTGTATACTCTGAAGTTCGGGGTGCTGACCTTTTCCCCTGAACAAAGTAAACGATATACGTCTGACTGATTAAAGTAAGCTTGTTAACCCATTTTGAGTTGCTTTCCTTTAACAAAGCAGATCCAAGAACCTGTATTAGCAGCCACCCTGAGGACACCTGGGGTGCTTGCTCTACAAAATGGTGTCATGAACAGGATCTGCAGAGTAAAAGGAAAGTATGGGGACTGGGATAATTGTTTGTTTCCCTGTTGTGGTAGCTGTGACTCTGTGGAGCTGTGGAGCAGGAGAGAAGAATGGCCTACATGCAGATTTCGCTGAGCTGAGAGCAGGAATGGTGAGCTGCCTGCATCGGGACCTGGACAGAAGCCAGGAGCGGCTGCCGCCTGCGGGAGGAGAAGGAGCCCAGGAGTTCAGAATTCAGCCACAGGAAAAGATAATAACTGAGCAGCAAAGCAGGGGCACTGAGTGTGTTTCCTTGCTGCATCCCACAGTTTGGGACCCTGGGGGAGAATGGACTTGTGACTATGGTGGGTAGGATGAAGTACCTTGGATCCCCAGGGACCCCACCTTGTTGGTTTTGTTGCCCAGTCCCCTCTCTGTGCTTGCAGGCAGGGGCTGGAGCTGTGTGAGAGGAAGGATACCCCTCCCCCTCCCCCAGAGAACTTTATTTTAACTCTTGTTTTGAACTGAAGTGATAATGCTATGTACTTTGTGTTTGTTTAAGGCCAAGTGGCCACTTTGGTAACTTTACTTCTGTACCTTGAAAATGTGACCTAAGAGAAGTTTAGTGCTAATTCAAAAGTAAATTGTCTATGCTATGGTCATGAAAGATCTTGGGGGCGAATATAATGGGAATGCAAATTTGGAAGATCTTCCCTGCCCCTAGGCTAAAGTGCACCTGAAGCCTGGGATGGGAGGCTTGTTTTTCAGTAGATACTTTTTGATTGGCCAGTGGGTCAATAACGTTGTTACATTCTCTGAGCCAGGAGAAGGCTATATAAGCCCTGGTGTCAGGCTTTGCTTTGGGGGCTCACTTTGAGAAGTGTTCTGTGATTTGATTTGTATTCTGGGAAGCCGTGGTCCAGGGCCCCCCCGGCTTTGAAAAACCCAGATGTGGAAACCCAGATGTTGACTGGGTATGGATGTAATGGTTGGACAGTTTGGAAATCTGTCTACTTGATCTGTTTCCGTCTTGATAATTCTGCCTGTATACTTTGAAGTTCAGGGTGCTGACCTTTTCCCCTGAACAAGGTAAACAATATACGTCTGACTGATTAAAGTAAGCTTGTTAACCCATTTTGAGTTGCTTTCCTCTATCAAAGCAGATCCAAGAACCTGTGGTGGCACCAAACCCTGGGGACGCTTGGGGTGCTTGCTGCAACAAAATGGTGCCACTAATGGGATCTGCAGAGTAAAAGAAAAGTATGGGGTCTGGGACAATTGTTTGTTTCCCGCTTGTGGTGGCTGTGTCTCTGTGGAGCCATGGACCAGGAGAGAAGAATGGCCTGCATGTGGACTTCCCTGAGCTGAGAGCAGGAATGGTGAGCTGCCTGCTTCGGGACCTGGGCAGAAGCCAGGAGCGGCTGCTGCCTGTGGGAGAAGAAGGAACCCAGGAGTTCAGAATTCAGCCACAGGAAAAGATAAGAACTGAGCAGCAAAGCAGGTGCACTGAATGTGTTTCCTTGCTACATCCCACAGTTTGGGACCCAGGGGGAGGATGGACTTGTGACTATAGTGGGTGGGATGAAGTGCCTTGGGCCCCCAAGGACCGCACCTTGTTAGTTTTTTTGCCCAGCCCCCTCTCTGTACTAGGAAGCAGGGGCTGGAGCTGTGTGAGGAAGGACACCCCCCTCCTCCCAAGAGAATTTTATTTGGACTCTTGTTTTGAATTAAGGTGATAATGCAATGTACTTTGTGTTTGTTTAAGGCCCAGTGGCCACTTTGGTAACTTTACTTCTGTGTCTTGAAAATGTGACCTAAGAGATGTTTAGTGCTAATTCAAAAGTAAATTGACTATGCTATGGGCATGAAAGATCTTGGGGCCGAATGTAATGGGAATGTAAATTTTTAATATCTTCCCTGCCCCTAGGCTAAAGTGCACCTGGAGCCTGTGGTGAGAGGCTTGTTTTTCAGTAGATACTTTTTGATTGGCCAGTGGGTCAATAAGGTTGTTACATTCTCTGAGCCTCGAGAAGACTATATAAGCCCTGATGTGTAGCTTTGTTTTGGGGCTCATTTTGAGATGTGTTCTGTGATTTTATCAGATGAAACTCTGGGAAGCCACTTTCCAGAGTCCCCTGGCTATGAAACCCAGATCTTGTTTGGTATGGATGTAATGGTTGCACAGTTTGGAAATCTGTCTACTTGATCTGTTTCTGTCTTGATAATTCTGTATGTATACTCTGAAGTTCGGGGTGCTGACCTTTTCCCCCTGAATGATGTAAACGATACATGTTTGACTGATTAAAGTAAGCTTGTTAACCTCTTTTGACTTGCTTTCCTCTATCAAAGCAGATCCAAGAACCTGTGGTGGAAGCAAACCCTGGGGACGCTTGGGGTGCTTGCTGCTACAATGACATGGCAATAATTTGCTCAAGCATTACTGAAAAAAAGACATGGGAAATGGAGAAGGGACCACTGTTTCAAAAGCTAGATAATACTAATAACCATAATTTGATTAGATGTCATTAAATATCAAATTTAAAAATCAGAAAATCAAAGGAGAGATTAATAAAGTTGAAAGTTTAAAAAATTGAGCCAACAAATAAAATTTGGAGCTAGTTTTTTTAAGCAATAAAATAGATAAACCATTAACTAATTTGAAATTTTGAAAAGAAAAAACAGATTACCAATATCAAAAATGATAAGAGTGAATTCATAAGCAATGAAATTTAAATAAAAGATAATTAGGAGCCATTTTGTTCAACTATATTCCAATAAAATGGACTATCTAAATGAAATGAATGAATATCTACAAAAATATAAATTTACCAGATGAACAATACAGGAAATAGAACACCTATAGTTTAGAATAAGAAATTGAATAGGCCATAAGTGGGATCCTTAAGAAAAGGGGGCAGGGGGGAACAGGACCAGATTGGTTTACAAGTGAATTTTACCAAACATTTAAAGAAGAATTACTTCTAACAGTATGCATACTATTTTTAAAAAGTAAAACATAGTAAAAGAATTCTATCAAATTAATGCTATGACACAAATGAGGTCTTGATATCTAAACTAGGGAAACTCAAAACAGAAATAAAACTTTAGAATAACTTCCCTAATGAATATTGATGCAAAAATTAAAATAAAATATTTGTAAGTAGATTATAGTAATATATCACATACTTCATACAGTATGAGTAGGTTGGATTTATATCAGGAATGAAGATCTGGCTCCATATTAGGTAAACTATAAGCATAATTAGCCATATCAATAATTAAAAATCATTATTATTTCAATAGATGCAGCATTTTGACAAAATACAATACTCATTCCTACTTTTTAAAAAATCTAGAAAACATTGGAATGAATGGAGCTTTTCTTAAAACTATAAGTAGTGTTCATGTCAATAACTTGCTCAAGCATTACTAAAGAAAAGACATTGGAAATGGAGAAGGGACCACTATCATTGGTTAAAAAGCTAAATAATATTAATAACCACAATTTAATTAGATGTCATTAAATATCAAAATAAAAAAAATCAGAAAATCAAAGGAGAGATTAATAAAATTGAGAGGTTAAAAATTTAGCCAATAAATGAGGAGGTGAAGTCAAGCCAGCAAAATGAAGTGAGCATTTTTTTTTGCAAAGCTTTCCCAACATGTTATTCTAAACAACTTTTAAAAAGCATATGAAACTGGATTCCAGATGGGATACCTAATAACAAATCGCAGTGAGTCATAGTTTTTGTATCCCAGAGTTGCTTAGGAAGATGAAAGACATGGGGATCTGCAGATATTGGGATGGGGGGTTTGCTAGGAGTGTATCACAGTAGAAACAGCACCAGCTGTGGGTTTTGGAGATAGCACCAATAGCAGCAATAATGATAGTACTGGGAGAAAGTTCCCAGAAAACATAAGGTGATTGTATACTTGGTTAAAAAGATATTACAAGACAACTCTGTGTTAGCACTGAAAACAGGCCAGGTGCCATTTGACAACTCCACTGCCCATTACACGATTCCAGCTAACAGTCCCAGCACAAAGAAAAGCACTTTCAATTACGAGGGAGTAGGGGTCCTACCTGGGTAAGGACCAGAGCACAGACCAAGTCTTCAGAATTGGTCTGAGGAATATGTACTGTTAGAACAACTCTATGCTCATTCAGCTGACTATTATTATTGCCAGTACATCACAAAATTTTTACCCATGCAGTTTTTCCTTTATCAATATATGCCAAATTCTTTGGAGAAATTTAGAATAACAATGGACAAGTCCTAACCAAACACAGCTACATATAAAAACAATTACAAGATTTCACCATCCATAAGGAATATTTTGTTCATTTGTACCCTGCAATGGACCCCTATTGTGAGAATATCAAATGCCCTTGTCAAATATATGCCTCTTTGTTTTATGCTTTCCTCATTTTAATAATACCACTGTTGTTGGTCAAAGTTATCTCTATTGTGTCTTAGAAGAATTGTTTATGATTTTAATATGCTGTGTATAGAGAAGAGATATTATTTGAGGAGTTTTTAAGGCAACATTTTGGTTTCTTGAAATGATATGCTTTTTTGTAGTCAAGTAATAAACTTGTATTCTTTAAAACAAAGGCTCATGTTTTATCATCAGTATTCTTACAGTGATGTTACATGGCTTTGAGTGATGGAATACTGTTGTCTCTGTAAAATTAATGTTTGGGGCCATTCAAAGGAAAACAGAAAGGGTTATGATACATGTGAATGGACTGGAGCATGGTACTCACAAAAGGTTATTTAGAAAGGGTGGCACTAGGAAAGATCAGAGATTTATGACTGGAAAATGAAGTGGAGTATTCATGAAGTGAGAGCCTAGAATAATAAAGAAGAAATTTAGCACTAAGGGTATAACCCTCATGGAAGATTTGTGGGAGAGCATAGACAAGAGTAGCAAAGGAAGAGAGATTGCAGATAGGTTAGTAATGTCATGAATGATATCAGATATCCTATGAAATAGGTGTTTCAGTTATGAGGGAGAACGTTAAAGTGACTGAAGGACAGCTGGAAGCTGACCATGGTGCTGAAATTGTCTGAAAGTGAGAAAAAAGGCAGTGGTTGTAAAGAATGCACTTTGTAGTTAGAGAAAAGATGAGTTCAGGACAGCACAAAGAAACAATGACTCAGTAGTACCATGGTCCGTATTTTGACTTTCCTTCTCCCTGATAATTATAATATGCCAAAGTTGGGAGCAGGAATGTTTCTCTTAGGCTTGGTTTTTGGCATAGGTGATGGTATCCTCCACACATCAGATAACATCATGGAGCAAATAACATGGAGATCAAAGACTATACATACCTTATACTCTATAACACTTCATTGGATCTGTAATTTCATTGATTTAAGAAATCTCTCTAATGTTGCAGCTGACAACTGATGTGTCATCAATGAGGCTTTCCTCAGACTGCTCCCCTGGTAGTTTCTGTCCAATAATAAAATGAAATGAGATGCTCACCAGTCATTCAAGAATTTTAAAAGGGCATTTGTTTATTCTTAGCACAGAAAATATACTTAAAACTGAGCTCTAATAGATAGTCCTTTCTTGATTTCATATAGAGCTTCATCTAGTCATCAGGTAAGAGTATGATTTCTTCAGGAAATAATCATCTCATAATTTAAGTGAAAAAATTCAGTGGTACTTTGGCCATGTCAGGGGAGGAGAAGAATAGTATGATTCCATGTCAGAACATACTCAGGGTTATAACAGAAATTAGAGAAGACTCAAAGATGATACAAAGACATTTTTCAAACTATTTTTCCATGAGGGAGGCAATGTGGAATAGTGCATATAGAGGCAACCTAGGAGTCACAAAAACCTGGGTTCATCTTGGCTCTGACACATCTTAGCTGTGTCATCATATGCAAGTTATTTATTCTCCTAGAATCCAACACAACTACCTAAGATTATAAATTGAAGAATAAGTGCTAATATTCATTGGTAGAGTTTCCTCATCAGAAGTTTCTACATTGATGTAATTATAGTTCTAGACAAAAAATTCAACATGCAAATGCTTTACATTTTTTATATTTTTACATTTTGAAATTTCATAATTACAATGAAATACATTGGAAGAATGTATGGATGTTCATTTGGAAGTGGTTAATATTGAATAGTTTCAAAATAAAGAGTAAATTAGGGAAATTGTAGGGCATGACCAACAAAAAAAAAACAATTTTTGCATTTAAAATTGTATGTATAGTAAGAATTTTATGGAGGTGTAGAATACAGAAAACTCCCAACTCATATAAGAATCTCCAAAACTTATCTCAAGTTCTAGGAATTTGGGGGGTCCACATTCACTCAAACCTCTAACTCATGTTGTACCACTGTAATTGCATTTTAAGAAAGTCAGGATATACAATTTGCTCAAATTATGTGAATCAAAATAGTGATAAACAATTTCCACATAAATTGGGGTATATTCCCTCATTCATACACATCTACACCAATGGGAAGAATGGACACACATAGGGAACATAGGTGGAGAGGCTTATACCTATGAAATCAAAATGGCAAAAGTAAATGTGGAGCAGCTACTCATGCTCTGAGGCTACAGGGATGCCAATATCTCCTGGTGATGTTATTGTGTTGCTTCCAATGGTCTTTTTTGGCAGGATTTCTACTCAATGTTTTCCATGGCATGTAGTCTCTGTCAGATATGTGGGCATTACACATAGCATCTGCTGAGTTTTAGTCACCACTGGTCCTGCGGGTATATCTTGTTACTTTCATCATATAATATGTTGTTAAACATATAAGTTACTTTTCTGGATACAGATAGTCTTTCTTCATATGTCCTTTATAGTTAACTTTGGATGCTTATAATAGACAAAATAGTTTATTCATTCAAAGTCCTAAAACAGTATTGCTGTTACTGTATACAATGTTCTCTTGGTTAGGCTCATTTTGCTCTTTATTATTTCATGCAAATCTTTCCATGTTTTTTTTTTCTAAAATCATTGAGCTCATCATTTCTTATAACAAAATAGTATTCTATCACATTCACAAACCACAAGTTATTCAGCCATTCACCAGGTGATGGACATGCCCTCCATTTCCAGTTCTTTTCCATGACAAAAACGGCTACTATAAATATTTTTGAACATATAGGCTCTTTTCCTTTTTTGTTAATCATCCTTGGAGATAGAACAAGCATTGCTGGGTCAAAGCATATAGGTAGTTTAATATCTCTTTGGGCATAATTCCGTATTGTTCTTCAAAATGTTTGGATCAGTTCACAATTTCGCCAACAATGAATTAATGTCTCAATTTTTCTACATCACCTCTAACATTTGTCATTTTCCTCTTCTGCCATTTTAACCAATCTGGTAGTTGTAAAATGATATCTCAAGTTTGCTTTAATTTGCATTTCTCTGATCAATAATGACTTAGAGCATTTTTAATATGGCTATAAACTTTTAACTTAAATGGCAGAGTACTAACTAAAACTCCTTCAGAAAGGCAAAAAGCTCACATATACAGTTATCAGATCTGTTATTTTTCTTTCAATAGGAAAAGTAACAGTTCTCAGAGCCTTGTAGTAAGCATATGCCTTGCAGATGGTTACTTACCCTGGTCACCAAGCTCTTCTTTGATCAAAGAGTAGCCCTCAAGGAATTAGTGTCATCAGGCCATGGGTATATTTTGTAACTTTACTACATTCATGTTCTTTTTCAGAAAATGATCTGATTTAAGGTTAGAAACTCCTTGAGTGCCTTATTTAATTTCTTCCTCTAAATCATTTCAGGGTAACAAGCAAAAAATCTATTATATAGTTTCATGTCTGATATTACAGTTTTAATGGGGGCCAAAATGTTATTGATCTGCCTTGCAAAGGAATCCAAACAAGTACAAGAGCTAAGCTCAGGAGAGCAAGTTCTTTTTCCATCTTCTGCCTAGTGATATTAATACCTTTGATATGTACATGCTGCCAGGAAAAAATTACCCTATGTATCTATTTTTGTTAATGTTTTTGAGAAAAAAACATTATTCCCACTGTAATTTCCTCATGGAAATCTATCATATAAAGTGACACACAAGGGTTCTTCAAAACACAAGTTTAGAAAATTATGGTGGAGAAATTCATGTTCTATCTAAAAGAAGACCATAAGCATTCAGAAACATCAGCAACATTGAATTTTTAAATTTTGATTGTGAAAGTTGTTGTTGGTGGTGGTGGTGATGATGATAATGATGATAAAAAAAAAAATACTTGCTTGTGTTGTGTTAAGTATGATACATTTCCTCCCTCTCTGACCATGAATCTTCTTGTGTTCACCAGAGGATTTCTACTCCTAGATACTTCACACCACTTCAGCAATAGGATATAATTGTCTCTATGTTTAGCTATGACCTATCTGAGTTATTGTTGACCTAGGAATCCATGGATACCTAAATGGACATAAAGCACTGGAACTATGGCCAATATAATAATGGGGGAAAAGTTTCTCAGGAATGCAAATGTAACTTTCTGTGAACAAATTAAACCTTATGTGTTTTTGCTATTTTATATCTACAGCTCTGAAATAAAATTGGTCTCAAATTGTATAGAATTTGATTATTGTGGAGTTCTCTAAAAAGAGCACTTGAATGATGGTTTTGATCTTGTTTATTTATTTGCCTTTCCTTCTGCATCACAGAAAGAATGTTAAGGATTTCTCATTAATTTTCACAGACTCTATTATGAGAGGATAGTATGTAAAACAATTTAAAGGCATTTTAAGGAATCAAGATCCAAAGGTAATATTTTTCATTATTCCTCCAAGTTCAAATCCTTTCTCTATCACTTATTATTTCTGAAACCTTGGGGAACTTAATGTTCTTGGGCCTCAGTTTCACTATCTATAAAATGAAGGGGTGGACTAGCTGACCACTAGAGTTCCTTCATATAAATCAATGATCTTATAATCATAAATATGACCCCCTACCTCTGCTGATTTTTTCATAGAATGCTTTAGGTCTTGAAATACACCAGTGGAACCTATATGTTGTTTCTAGCTATCTCTTATCTTTCAGATTTTCCCTACTGTTATTTTCACAATATTTCCTAAAATTGTTTAGTCTGATAGGACTTTACCTTTATCATCACTATTTCTTAACATTTATTCAGCACCCATAGATTCTAGATACTAATTTTGCATCACTTCCTGGGTCCTGGAAAGGAAGGGAATCAGGAGCAATTAAGTAAGCACAAATTGTGTTAACTGAGTTTCAAGAATATAATTCTCCTTGATAACTTTATTTTGGGATAAGGTTCTTTGAAAAGTGAAATAGGGAGTCTGAACAGTTGAAAAATGAGATTATATTTTCCATATATTTCCCTTCTAAGTATGGGATGTCCTTCCTGCTCTCTTTCTTATACTGGAAAAAGATGGACAAATTTAGAAATTGAAATTTTGCATAGTACAAGATTTATCAAGAAAAATATGTCCTGAGATCACAGATCCCTTGAGGTACAAATGGAAAAAAAAAGAAAACTTTCATAGAGGTGAGAAAGAGAGCAATCTTCCATCAAAGGAAGCTATAAATGTTCCAGGAAATATTCTAAATTAATTATCAAGTGCTTAAGGGCTGCTTCCTAAGATATTAAAGCCAATGGTTCTGATGGCCAGTGAGAGCATCAGTGGAAAACTCCTTTCAAATAGGGAGTTATTAAGAAGGAGGCAAACTATCAATTGATTTCCTTTCTCCTGCCCTGCTACCTCAAAAAGTGTTGCTATAGCACACTAAAAAAGGAGTGAACCTAGATAAATTTCCCTCCCAGTGAGATCAGCATACCAAGAAAGTCCAAGGTAAGAGAGAGGCATAAGCAGTGGTGAAAAATGATTCCTTATAAATCTCAGCTTTTATAATTATTGTTAGTTAACAATAACTATCATCTTAAACTGGCAAATGAGTAGATTAATGTTGGGATAGAAAGAAAGGAGGAAACAATTTTTGTCCTTCAGGAGCTTACAATCTAATGGGGGAGACAATACACAAACAAGTATATACACAGCAATCTATATAGGACAAATAAGGAAAAATTAACACAAGAAAGACCCTGGAATTATAAGAGGTTGGGGAAGACTTCTTGACGATCCTGTGCCAGTATTTCTCTTGTCTTAAAATCAATACTAAAGTTCTTTAGAGAGACTTTAAGAGTGTGCTTGCATGGACTCTTCTAACATCCATATGTGTTTGCCTTGTGTGAGTTCTCTATAAAATAGTCTTTAAGGCAAATATACATTTGGCATTCAGGCTACTTGGCCAGCCCATTGGAGTTGTGCTATCTGCAGTAAAGTTTAATGCTTAGCAGTTTAGCTCAAGAGAGGATTTCAGTGTCCAGTATTTTATCTTGCCAGATACTTTTCAGAATCTTCCTGAGACAATTCAAATAAAGGGAAGCAGTTCAACTCTCAGGCACAGAACTGGTAGATGGTCCCAGTTTCACAGGTATACAACGATGACGCCAACATATCTCTATAGACCTTCAGTTTCATATGCAGCTTATAACTTTTCTCCCACACTTTTATTTTGGATCCTTCCAAATTCTGAAGCAATCGGAAGTCACTGGAATCCATTGAGTAGAAGGGTGACATGATTAGACTTGTGCTTTAGGAAAATCCATTTAGTGACTAGAAGATGGATTACATTGGAAAGAGACTTAAGGTAAGCAAAACAACCAGCAGACTATTATAATATTCCAGGTATAAGGTTAAAAGGGCCTGCACCAGAGTAGTGGCAGTGTCAAAGGAGATAAGGAGGCCTCTGTGAGAGATGTTACAAAGGTAAAATCAACAGGTCTTAGTAACAGATTGAATATGGGACATGAGATGGTGAGGAATGCAAGATGATGCTTAGGTTGTGAGCCTAGGGACTAGGAGGATGGTGTTGCCCTCTACAGTCATAGGGGAAAGTAGGAGAGTTTAAGAGGAAAGAGTTCATTTTAGATATATGGAGTTTAATGTCTACTGGAAATTCAGTCCAGGATATATGAAAGTCAGCTGAAGATATGAGATTGGAGACCAGCAGAGAAGTTGGGTAAGGATAGACAGATTTTGGGAATCATCATTATAAAGGTAGAGCTAATGAAATTACCAAGTGAAGTAGTATAGAGGGAGAAGAGCACTCAAGACAGAAACCTTTGGGAAACCTTTGACTAGAGGATGTGATCTGGAAGATGATCTAGCAAAGCAGACAGAAAAAGAATTATCAGACAGGTAGGAAGAGAACCAAGAGAGAATAGTATCCTGAAAATCTATTCAGAAGAAAGTGTCAAAGAGGAGAGAGTGATCAAAAGAGGATTGAGAAAAAGTCAGTGAATTTGACAACTGAGAGATCATTAGTAACTTTAGAGAAGTGTTTTTGGTGGAAGGATAGGGGCAGATGCTAGATTGTAAATAGTTAAGAAGAGAGTAAGAGGAGAGAAAGTAGAATTTACCTATTCTAAATTATCTTTTCAAAAAGTTTAGCTACAAAGGGCAGAAGAGGTATAGGAAGACAGGAAGGGGTAAATGAATTTGGGGTTTTTTTCAGGATAGGGGATATATGGGAATGTGCATAGATAGAAAAAAATGCCAATAGACAGGGAGAGATTGAAAATAAGTTAAAAAGTGGAGGTGACAAAGGGAGGGGGCTGTTAAAGAAGATGGTATAGAATGGGATCCCTTGAACAAGTAGAGAGTTTAGCCTTGGTAATAAATAAGGCCAATCCATCATGTGAAATAGGAGTGAAGTTAAATAGTGGTAGCTGGCATCTGATAGTAAATGAGAAAAGGGGGAGTAGAAGGTGCTTACAGTGAATGGCCTCAGTTTATGCTATAAAATAATGAGGCAAGGTTCTCAACTGAGAATGGGGGAGAAGAAAAAGTTTAGAAGACCCACTGTGGAAATGGGGATAGTGGATTGATTCCAGAGGACACAGTGGATGGAGTGAGTAATATTTGGTTGGAACTTTGGGGTGAGAGGGTTGAGGTGGGATAAGGATAAGGAATCAAGTGGTGAGGGATAGTGAGTAGGATTTAGATGGTGAACTGTAGGGATTCAGAGACACTGAATTGTATAAGGTATGACTAGATGTGACAGTAGTCCAGCAGTAGGAGTCCTAGCAACAGCAAGGGTCCAGTTTAGGTTATGTAACATAAATTTGTAGTCAGAACAATTCTGCAATTCTCTACTCCTTTGTTCAGAAGCATGTGTATAGAAGGAAAGACAACAAATGACGAGAATGATCCAAGACTAAGGTTTAGCTGGATATAATCAGTGATATTGGGGGACTAGGGATTCAAGAGAGGAGGACAATGTAGAGTTGAGTTGGTTGATCAAGGTATCAAGGCAGGGAGAAGAGAGAGAGGTAAGTACAAAGTAGATGGCCTGAGGCTATTCAAGGGTTAAAGGATGGAGAAGAGTAAGGTTTTTTGTAAGCAAAGACAGAGGGAGAGGGAAAAAGTCAATTAATTGTGGTCAGTTAGGGATTTCCATAATTCTTGAACATAGAGGTCATACATTTGCAGATAATGGCAAGATCAAGGAAATGACCAACATTGAGTGTGGCTGATGTGGGTTAGGAATAACTCCTGACAAGAACTGAGTGGTTAGGGTATTTGAGAGAGAACTGTTATATGTGTTGAAAACTCCTAATATAAGGACAGGATTTGGGGAGGAGAAGAAAATTGACTGATTATTAATTGTAAGAGACTCCTAGCTCCTGCTACCTTTAGACTGATCTCTAGTCTCAGGATATTAGGGGGTAACAGGGTAAGAATTCCATCTGTACCAGCCCAAGGCAACTTCTACCTCCTGCTATACCTACGAACCTGATATGTGGAGAGTCTCTGTTTTGAAGAGAAGCAAGTTTTTCTCTTACCTCAGGCTTTCCATCCACTTTGACTGACTCTGAGTGAAGAGGAAAGGGAAAATCAATTAGGGAATAGGTCTTCAGTCTCCTGATTCACTGCCTCCTGCCTATTCTCTAGTCTTCTGAGGGAAAAGGTAAAGTGAAACTAGGACTTATCTTCATCCCACCTCAACCCTCTCACACAAAAGTTCCAACTACATCTTATTCTATCCACTGTGCCCTCTGGAATGCCAAGAAACTTTCCTTAATCCTAAATCTTTTCCTCTCCCACTCCTTCCATCTTTTAGCAATCAATGAAATCTAGGTTAACACTGATGCCACTCTTTCTAGTACTGGCTGCCTTTTCATTCTTTGCCCCCAGTTCACTGGTACCATTGCTCATTCCAACTTCTCACTCTGCCTCTATTGCTCAGTAGCCTCTCCTCCCTTGAAATTCACACAATATATACCTGTCACTTAAAGAAAATTCTGGAACAGTTATCTACAGATCTCCAGATCATTCTGCTCCTCAAAGCATTCAGTACCTGGTTCACAATTTTTTACATCCCATCCCGACTATTTCCCTATAACTTTTCTGCCCTTTGTAGCTAAACTCCTCAACAAGGTCTTCTACCAAAAAACCTCTTTCCTCTCAGTCTCTTCTTACAGTCTGACTTCAAATCCAATCATTCAACTGAAACTACTCTCTACAAAGTTACCAATGATCTCTTAATTGCCAAAACAATGGCTCTTTCTGAATCCTCATCCTTCTTGACCTCTCTACAGCCTTTGACACTCATGATTATTCTCTTCTCCTTAATATTATCTTCTCTCTAGATTTTTCGGACAGAATTCTTTCCTGGTTCACTTTTTCTCTTTCTGACTACTCATTCTCACTCACCTTTGATGACTTTTAATCCAAGTTAACACCCTCTAACTCTAATTGTGTCCCACAAAGCAGTGTCCTGGGCCCTCTTTTTTTCTAGCTCTTTATTACTTCACTTGATGATATGGTTCTAATTTCTCTAAAATTAATATAAAATCTACCTGTTCTAATTTTTGCTGTACAACACTTTTACCTCCTTTTCTAATCACAAAAATCTTTGCTGTTACCTTTTAGAAATGGCATAGATGATTCCTAAAATTGCTACTAAAGGTTTACATAATGAAATAAGGCTGTATAAAATTTTAGTCTCAAATACCAATGAAAAATTATGAAATTTTTATTATTACCATATTAAAATTTAAGGCAGGATTCAAAACACCATAAAGTTTTAAGGAAAATTTTATGAAACCTGAAGGTAAAACATTTTTAACCAGTGATGCTGACACAAAAAGTTGATTTGTAAACACAGGTAATCTGAGTTTGAAAATAAATCACTCCTTGTACCTGAAACTCTTCAACTATTGAGATACAGGGATCCCTAAAAATATTGGCGTGTGGGGTGGTGTCATCTGGAAAAAAATATAGGATTTAACCCTTCTTCAATTCAAGTGGCAGAACTTTATTGTGATGCTATAACTCAGGCTAAGCTCCTTAGGGAGCTCAAAACTTAATGGAGATTAAACAAAAGCTTTTATGGGAAAAGTTCAGACTATGGTGTGCTAACTATGCTAATTAGGTGATGTGGGGTGGAATCAAGGAGATCTTAAAGGAACATTCAATTTCTGTGTCTAGTACACTGACATCCTTCCCAGAGTTCACTATAGAAACCCAGGGGAAAAGAGAGGCTTCTAAGGGTTAGTTTTTTGTTTTTGTTTTGTAAGGTTTGCTGCATCAGTAAATCAATTAGCAGGCCATCTTGTTTGCTGCTAGTCACTGTCCTGTTTATACAAACCAGCCTAGGGAGTTGGCACCTATAGCTGGACCTCTTGATTGTATACAGTAGCTGTGGTACAGTTACCATATAGAACAGTACAGAATAGGTCTGTCTGTACAAGGAAGTTCTACAGGGTCAGCTTGTTCCAGTAGCAGGGAAGGGATAGTTATCTTCACTGGGACCCACTCATGGCTTTCTGCCAGAGACATCATCTTTAAAATGTCATGACAGAAAACAAATATTTGTCTCCTCACAACACATATCTAGAAATACCAATTGTGGAGAAAGTGAAACAAAATATATTCTGTAAACAATTTATCAGTTATTTGAATTATTAATTAGATGGAAGACTGGGAAAGTCTTTCAGTTATATAAAAGTAGTTCCTAGGCTTACAGCATTTATATTAAAATTTCTAGCAGGCCGAGTCTGATGCAGTCTTATATAGTAGTTTATCTTGCACATGGAAAAATGGCTTATATTTTTGTTTTGGTATTTCTGTGACCTTCAAAATAGAAATAGACTGGAAAGTCACCAGGATAAATAAGAAAAGTGTTATCAAAAATGGTATGAAACAAGGCCAAGAGGTTGGACTAGATGACCTTTGCATTCTCTTCCAATTCAAAAATTCTATGACACTGTGACAAAAGGAATGAGTGTCAACTGGGATATTTAGGGACCAAAAACCAACTGCTTGAGTCAACATGGGAAGAAAAATATTGATATTAAAGAAAAATCCAAGGGAAACAATGAAGGTCAAATAGAACTTATGTTATTTTAGTTTTAAAGTAACATTAGAATATGTTTACAAAAATATGATTATCTAGGCTAGAAAATAATCCTTCTGTTATGAATGAAAAATCCCAAAAGACAAATTTTCTGTATAATTAGTAATTAATTTATTGTTTAGGCTAGCCAATAGAATCAGTCATGAAGGATCATCTCCATTTTCTATCAGCAATGAGTTTCAGCTGAATAGATCATGTCCCTGTTAGGATAAGCTGATTATCTCTCCTACCCATGCTGATTGGCTCAATTTTGTATATTTAACATTTTATATTCCATTTCTTAACTCTTCAAATTATCTCTTTCTTCTTATTGGAAATCTGGAGGATGGAGAAATAAATTCCTCTCAAAGTCTTTCTTTAAAAAGGGTTCAGAAGTTTCAGAACTTTCCAAGTTACACTCTTTTTTCTATCAGCAGATCTGCTTGGTTTGATTCCAAGAAATAACTTGGCCCCTGTAGGGTACCTCCATAAGACTGTAAGTCCCTTCAGGGCAGGGACTGTCTTTGTTTTTCTTATTTGTTTCACTAGCTCTTAGCACAGTGTCTGGCACATAGTTGGGGCTTATAAATATTTATTGAATTGATCAGATTAGTCCATATGATATGTCATCAACACACAGAGAATGTGGTAGGATATAAAACTCCCTGAAAAATACAGACCAGCTAAGTTCCAGTCTGATTGCACATTCCCAGGGTATAATGTTTTGGCAGAGAAAATGTTTGCCAGAGGGATCGCTAAGGAAAGGCAGGTTGAGAAGAGAATATGTCTTGGACCCAGACATGTAGGGACCTTTACTTAAACCTGGTCAATGGAATTCCTTTATCTGCCTTTATATATTATTTAAAAAAAAACTGTTTACTTATTCAGTACAAGAGCCAATTGAGTTTATTCTTTTTTTTTTAAAGAAATTGGGGGTTAAGTTACTTGCCCAAGGTTACACTGCCAGTTTGTGTGTGTGTGTGTGGGGGTGTGTGTGGGTGTTAATTATGTGATGCTGGAACTGATCCCAGGTACTCCCCACTCCAGGGCTGGCATTCTTACTCACTGTGCCACCTAGCCACCCCAATTGAGTTGATTCTTAGACAAAGAATTTAAGGCACAGAAACTTTCCTTTCTAGAAAGGATCTGAACTTTCCATATCACTTACCACTCTCCATCAGTATCTCTTCTTGGTTTGAACTCCAAGAAACAAGATGTCATTCCCAGGATAAGCTGATCACCTGAAAATTCATCATCAATTATTTAACTCAACCTTGTGTACTCAAGACTTTCCCAACTCCCCAGCTTCCTCTTTATTCTGATGGAGAGCTGGAGGTGAAGCACTAAAATACTTCCAAAGTTTTCCTTTGTAGAGGGCAGGGATCTGCAACTCTTCTTGATTTAACTTGATGAAACAAGATGCTCACTTGGTGTTATTTCTACCTTCTCCCAACCATTTCCAGTGTCCATATGTTGTTATCCCGCAGCAGATTTAACTCCTTGATGTCAGGGGTTGTCTTTTACATTTTTGTATTCCCAGAACTTAGCATACTGGCATATAGTAGGCACTTAATAAAAGTTTATTAAATTGAACTGAAAAATCCTGATGAGATGGCAGTGTTGAGTATGAGTATAGGCAGATTTCAATACTGCAAGATAATGAGATTTCCCAAAGATGAGTTTCTGGTACTGAAGGGGGTAGAATAGGAAGAATGAAGCATTGCTGGAGTGGTACAAAGAAGTCCAAAAGCAGTGTAGTTCTTGGGAAGTGGGGATGCAACAATATCAGTGCAGACAGGAAGGGACAACTGTACAGGACCACAGTTGAGCATTTACTTACCATACACTTCCTTGCTTTCTTATAGACAAATGTATTTGTGTAAGGTTGAGTGTGCCTGCCTGAGGATACAAGCATTGAAGACAATAGAGAATCCAGAAAAGAATAGGCCTCCACTTTATTGGATGTGGATTGGACACTCATGTTCATCCTTGGTAACTGGCATAGCCTTCTTTTTTTATATTGTTTTCAAGTTTATTTACTTATTTTTAGTTTTTAATATTCATTTCCACAAGATTTTGAGTTACAAATTTTTCTCCCCATCTTTCCCCTACCCCCACCCCAAAATAGCAAGCCCATTTAATACCCCTTCCCCCAATCTATTCTCTCTTATGTAATCCCCCATACCCCCAATTTTCTAGTAGGGCAAGATGGGTTTCTATACCCCAGTGCCTGTATATCTTATTTTCCAGTTGCACGTAAAAAAATTTTTTTAAACATTTGTTTTTAAAACTTTGAGTTGAAGATTTTTTCCCCTTCTCCCCTCCTCACCCACCCCCACTGGGAAGATAAGCAATTCATTATAGGTTGGACATGTGTAGTTATGTAGAACATTTCCATAGTACTTATACTGTGAAAGACTAATTATAATTCCCTCCATCCTATCCCACCCCCACCTTATTCTGTTTTCTCCTTTGATCCAATACCATTGCAAAAGTGTATGCTTCTAACTACCCTCTCCCCCAATCTACCCTCCCTTCTTTCATACTCCCTTTTATCCCCTTCCCCCTTATTTTCCTGTAGGGTAAGATACCCAATTGAATATGTGTATTATTCCCTCCTTAAGCCAAATTCAATGAGAGTAAGACTGACCCATTCCCTTTCACCTTCCTGCTCTTCCCCTCCATTGTAATAGTTTTCTCTTGACTATTTTATGTGAGTTAATATAACCTAATCTATCTTTCCCTTTCTCCTCCCAATAAATTCCTCTATCACCTCTTAACTTTATTTTTTAGATACCATCACTTCCTATTCAACTGATCCTGTGCCCTCTGTCTATGTATACATGTACATACATAAACACATACTCACATATATATTTATACACATATACACTCTCCTATACATACATTTATGTATGTACACATATACATATATATATTCCCTTCAAGTATCTTCATACTGAGAAAAGTCTTATGAGTTACAATTATCATTTTTCCATGTAGGAATATAAATAGTTCGAATTTAATAAGTTCCTTATTATTTCTTTTTCCTATTTACCTTCTCATTCTTCTCTAGCTTCTGGTATTTGAAAGTCAAATTTTCTGTTCAGCTCTGGTTTTTTTTCATCAACAATGCTTGAAAGTTCTCTATTTCATTGAATGAACATATTTTCCCCTGAAGCATTATACTCAGTTTTGCTAGGTAGGCAATTCTTGATTTTAATCCTCGCTCCTTTGATCTCTGGAATACCATATTGCAAGCCCTTTAGATTCCTTAATGTAGAAACTGGGAGGACTTGTGTTATCCTGACTGTGTTTCCACAATATTCAAATTGTTTCTTTCTGACTGCTTGGAATATTTTCTTCTTGAACTGGGAATGCTGGAATTTGGCTGTAACATTCCTAGGAGTTGTTGTTGTTGTTGTTGTTGTTTTAATCTTTTTCAAGAAGCGATCAGTGAATTCTTTCAATTTCTATTTTGCCCTCTGGTTCTAAAAATATCAAGGCAATTTTGCTTGATAATTTCTTGAAAGATAGTGTCCAGGCTCTTTTTTTATCATGGCTTTCAGGTAGTCCAATAATTTTTAAATTATCTCTCCTGGATCTATTTTCCAGCTGAGTGATTTTTCCAATGAAATGTTTCATATTGCCTTCTATTTTTTTTTCATTTATTTGGATCTGTTTTATAATATTTTGATTTCTCATAAAGTCATTAGCTTACATTCACTCCAATCTAATTTCAAAGTAACTATTCTTTTCAGTGAGTTTTTGAAATTCTTTTTCCATCTGGCAAATTTGGTTTTCTAAGGCATTCTTCTCCTCATTGGCTTTTTGGGCCTCTTTTGCCATTTGAGTTAGTCTATTTTTAAGGTGTTATATTCTTCAGTATTTTTGGGGTCTCCTTTAGCAGGCTGTTGACTTGCTTTTCCTGGTTTTCTTGCATCATTCTCATTTCTCTTCCCAATTGTTCTTACACTTTTTAAAATCCTTCTTGAGCTCCTCCTTGGACTGTAACCAATTCATAATTGTCTTGGGAGGTTTTGATGCAGGAGTTCTGACTTTGTTGTCTTCCTCCCATTCCATGCTTTGATCTTTTTTGTCCCCAAAAAAGGAATCTATGTTCTGATTGCATTTTCTCTGCTTGCTCATCTTGCCAGTCAATTACTTGATGTTTGAGCTCTTTTCCATGGTAGAACTCTGCTTCGAGAATGGAGAAAGCTTTGTTCCGAATCACTGGGGTTTTCACAGCTGCCAGAGCCATTAGGAGGGCATCATCTCTACAGCCCCCACAAGCTCTGACACACTGGCCACACATCCCAGGACGACCACCCAAGACTGTGATCCAGATCCAAGCAGGTTAAAGAAAGAGCTATTACCCTCTAAATGGTCACCTGCCACCCTGGGGTCAGAACTGCACAATTCATGCAGGACTGCACTTGTCTCCCCGACCAGTGTGATTGACCCTTCCTGTCAGCCTGCTGTGCTGCTTTCATTGGGAGATTTGTTTCTCTTTGTCACATTGTGGATTCTGTAACTCTAAAATTTGTTTAGAGTCATTTTTTTCATGTATTAGAAGTAATTGGAGTGGTATCATATGCCAAGTTCATGCTTTTACTCTGCTATCTTGGCTTCATCCCCCTGGCATAGCCTTCTAATGTCAAAGTTGCTTCTTCAAAAAAAAGGGGGAAGGAAGGAATGAATGAAGAAGGAATGAAGGAAGGAAGGAGAAAGAAGAGGGTCATGGGAAGAACTTTTATAATTGCAGTGAGAAGGAGAGAAGTAAATTAGGAAGGAAACAGACAATTGAACCTTTTGAAGTTGTGACACTTTAAAGCAAGCTGTATTTAATAATAAAGATTTTTAGTTTTACACATAAAATTCATCTTTTTCTATTGTACTTTGTACATGGAAATGTTCTTTTTCATGGTAATTACCTCAGTATAAAAAAAAATCAAAGTTAACAAAATGCTTCATTCACTCTTTTTCATTCATTTAGTCATTTATCCTTGACTCTCACCCTCCTATCTTGAGTGTCTTTAAACCCCAGCTTATTTCTCATATCCTCATGTTTACCATTAGTTCATCTTTATACCTTTATGCTTGTGGCTAACCCTGATTCACTGTGGCATAAGCAGTAAGAGAATGAGCCTATACTCACTTCCACATTGTCACCCCTAACCCTAAAGTGGGTTGCACTTAATTTAGCTGACACAGTCTTCTCTCAAATTATTTCTGTCATGCCTGAAGTTACAGTGATACTTTTGTGATACTATCTAAACTAGAGACATCACTGAAGCCCTTGACTCACATAACATTACTCATGTAAAGATTGTGTAGGAATTATTTCACTAGATTATTGTAGCCACTCTGCTCATTCCTAGGATATTTAGGCATCAAAGACTTTGTATCTCAGATACAGCCCCTTCAGCTATTAATCTCTAGTAAGAGATTCATCACAACAAAACAAATAGCACATAAACTGTTTAGTCATGTTTCTTACGTTGTATTAAAAAATTTGATATCTGATAAAGAACTGATAAGGTTGGAGTAGCTCTTTATCTCAATAGAATTGTGTTAACTCCATCTAATTTATCTTTTTAATTCCATACATTTGGGATCTTTAAAAAATTAATCAAGTCATAAGGAAACCTTTGATTTTTTAATATAGAAAATAGGTTATGGTGTTTTATATCTGTAATTAAATATAAATATAGTAACAACTTAGATAACACCTTTTTTAAAATTCAGCACATTAAATTTTATAATGCATTGAATACAAAAAATAATTTTCTGGAGATTAAAATGTGTTCTTTCTCAAAATTAGTTTCCTTTGTATTCACACTCTGCTTAATCTCCCCTTCCTGATCCCAGGTACATAGGGAAAGAAGGATACTTCATAACCCACATTGACCGCCTTGCCCTATTCCTTGATGCCTTTGAGAGTCTATGACTGATCATACTTCTCACTATCCATGCTTGAAGACTTACATGATATAAGTCAATGATTAGGGGAAAATCCATAAACAAGTAGTCTTGAGTATCTTTCTAATGTAGCAAGAACTTCATAGTTTGCTTATTCTTCATAAATAATTGTACTTATATAAGCTAATTTGTAGCTGTAAGGGAAGTTGGAGACTAATGGGAAACTGGATGGAGAAAGAAACAGCAAGTCAGGTGTCCTGGTAGAAAAACAATTGGAATGAATTCATGAGAATAAAAAGAAATAACTTAATTGAAATCAACAAATATTTCTGCCTTTCTGCACTGGATTATGAAGTTTTTATACCCTAATATATAGTCAATTTTTGTGTAGTTGCCATGTACCACAGAGAAAAAGGTATATTCCTTTCTATCCACATTACATTTTCTCCAGAAGTCAACCATATCTAACTTTTATTAAATATATTCTTCTCCTTAACTCCTTCCTTGTACATTTTGTGGTTAGATTTATTTAGTCCTGAGAGGTGGAGTTTAAGACCCCCCCAGTATTATAATTTTTCTGTCTATTGCTTCATTTCACTTAACTTCTCTACTAAGAATTTGAATGCTATACCACGTGGTGCATTTATGTTGAGTGATGATATTACATCACTGACTAAGGTGCCTTTTAGTAAGATGTAGTTTATTTCCTTATCTCCTTTAATTAGATCTATTTTTGCTTTTGTTTGGCCTGGGATCAGAATTGCTACCTCTGCTTTTTTTTTTACTTCTGCTGAAGCATAATGTATTCTCCAGTCTTTTACTTTTACTCTGTGTGTATCCCTCTGCTCCAGAAATGTTTCTTGTAAACAATGTTTTGTAAGATTCTGGTTTTTATCCACTCTGCTATATACTTCTGTTTTGTGTGAGAGTTTATCCCATTCATATTAACTCTTATGATTACTATTTATGTCTTTCTCTCCATCCTATTCCACCCTCCCTGTTTATACTTTTCTCTCTTCTTTTTCACTTTCCCTCCTCACTACAGTTTTCCTTTTGACCACCACCTCTCTCAATCTGCTCCCACTTCTATGGCCCCTTCCCTTTTCTTCTCCTTTAGCCTTACTATTTCTTCCCCTCCCACTTCTTAGAGTGTAAGTTAGATTGCTATACTTGCGTATGTTATTCTCTCCTTAAACCAAATCTGATGAAAGTTAGGTTCAAACAATGCTCTTCTCCCTCCCTTCTTTTCCTCTAAAGTTATATGTTTTTGTGTCTTTTCATGTAATGTAATTTACCCTTATCTGCCTCCTCCTTTCCTTTTCTCCCAGTACAATCCCTTTTCTCCACTTAATTACATTTTTATCATCACATCAAAATCAACTTATATCCATAACCTCTGTCTACATATACCTATTATAAATGTAATAACAATACAGTTCTCAAAAGTTACAAGAGTCATATTAACTTGCAGGGATGTAAACAGTTGGTTCTTGTTAATAACATGTTGCTTTATTTCTTTCCTGTTTCCCTTTTTCTGCCTCTCTTGAGTCTTACATTTGAAGATTAAATTTTCTGTTGAGCTCTGTTCTTTTCATTAGGAAGATTTGGAAGTCTCCTGTTTCATTAAATGTCTGTCTCCTCTCCTGAAAGATTATCTTCAGTTTTGCTGGATAGTTGATCCTTGCTTGCAATCCAAGCTCCTTTGCCTTATAGAATATCATACTCATGTTCTCTAATCTTTTAATGTAGAAGCTGCAATGTCCTGCATATTTCTGACTGTGGTTCCATGATATTTAAATTGTTTCTTTCTGACTGCTTGCAGTATTTTCTCTTGGACCTGGTAATTTTTGAATTTGGCTACAATATTCCTTTGTATTATCAATTTGGGATCTCTTTCAGGTGATTGATGGATTCTTTTGGTGACTATTTTACCTTCTGATTCTAAGACCCTTGATGATTTCCTGAAAGATGCTGCCTAGGCTTTTTTAGTCATTTTTTTTCAGGTAGGCCAATAATTTTTAAATTGTCTCTCCTGAGTGAGTTTCCAGCTCAGTTGTTTTACCAGTGAAGTATTTTAAGTTTTCTTCTATTTTTTCATTCCTTTGTTTCTGTTTGACTGATTCTTCATATCTCATACAGTGATTAGCTTCCACTTGCCCAATTTTAATTTTTAACAAATCATTTTCTTCTATTACATTTTGTACCCCCTTTTCCATTTGGCCCATTTTGCCTTTAAGTTCGTTTCTTTTCTTTTTCTTTTTGGAGGGCAATTGGGGTTAAGTGACTTGCCCAAGGTTACATGGCTAGTTTTTGTGTTAAGTGTCTGAGGCTGGATTTGAACTCAGGTCCCCCTAACATCAGGGCTGGTGCTCTATTCACTGCACTACCTAGGCACCCCTTAAGTTCTTTTCTTCAGTGAGTTTTTGTGCCTCCTTTTCCATTTGACCAATTCTACTTTTTAAGGAGTTGTTTTCTTTAATATACTTTTTTTCCATTTAGCCAATAGTATTTTTTAAAGACTTGTTTTCTGCAGTGAATTTTTATCCTTCCTTTCCAAAGCTATTGACTTTCTCTTATGTACCTCTCATTTCTTTTCCTAATTTTTATTCTATCTCTCTTATTTGACTTTTAAAGTCCTTCTTGAGCTCTTGCAAGAAGGCTTTTGGGTCTTTTCTTATTTTACTTTTTGGAGGGGAGAAGGTAGGGCACTTGGGGTTGAGTGACTTTCCCAGGGTCACACAGCTAGTAGGTGTTAAGTGTCTGTGTCTGGACTTGAACTCAGGTCCTCCTGACTCCAGGGCCAGTGTTCTATTCACTGTACTACCGTACCTAGCCACTCTACTTTTGGGTCTTTTGACTAATTCATATTCCCCTTTGAGATTTCAGATGTGGATATATTGACAATGTTGCTGTCTTCTGAATTTGTGCCTTGACCTTCCCTGTCCCCATAATAACAATCTATGGTCATTGTCTGTTTCTGCTTTTTGCTCATGGTGTTTACCTATTTCCTACTTTATAAAGTTGAGCTCTCCTGCTGACAGAAAACATTGACCCAACCTTCTTGTTCTGGGAGCCCAGTACATGGTCATTCACTTTGTGTGCTAGGGCCTCAGGTGCTGGCAGATATATAGGGGTCCGGTAACTTACCTGGTGGTAAGTAGAGGTCACTGGAGTTCTCTGGGTGTGGATGGGGAGTCTGGCCCCTTGGGGGTGCCTGCTCATCCAAACCTTGCACTTGAAGTTTTGGCTACTGGAGGATTTCTGCCAGCCTAGAGCTGTGCCTCCTAGAATTGTGCTTCCTAGAGTTGTGCTGAGACTCCAGGAGCTTTGGCAGCTGGAGAATGTTGGTGCACATGGCGGTTTTTTGAGCTAGTGTCTACTGGTTGTCCTACCTGTGCTGACGTACTAGGTGTTGCTTTTGCCTGCATCATCACCCTGGGGATCAGAATCTTTCCCTTCTTTTCTGAGGTAGAACTTGCCACTTGCTTGCTGGGACACCTCCCATCTTGTACTGCTCCTCTCCCAGAATGAGAGTGGTCTTCCCATTAATCCCCCAAGCTTCCTGGGCCACAAGACTCCCGTACCCATCTTTCTGCTGGTTTATCTGTTCCAGTGTTTTTCCAGGGGCTATATTTTCTGGGCTTTCAGAGGTCTATGAGGGGGTTTGAGAGCAACTTACTTCTTACTTTGCCATCTTGGTTCCAAGAAGCAGAAATGAAAAATTGCTTTTCTAACAGCATATTTGATACAATTGCTTACCAAATTATACAAATACAATTATATATTTGAAGATTGAAACAATCCTTTTTCCTGCATTTCTAAGTTACTTTGCATAGAAAATCATTCATTTTATCACCATTGACATTATATACTAAACATATCTCAAAACCCTATGTAGAGTTACCAAGTATGGAACAATTACATCTAATCATATAATTAAAGAAATAATAATAACAGTTGACATTTATATGGTGCTTGCCCTATGCCAGGAGCTAAATTCTGACATTTAATAAGCATCTTATTAGGGGAAATACATTGTACTTAAAATGAGAATAGAATAAATTCAATTACTCCTAGAATTATTTTCCAAATGGTATTATACAATATCTCAATACGTAATTTTTATTATTTAAAATTATAGTTTATACAAGGGCTATTTATCCTGTGCATTTCACGTTATGGAGTCCTCTGTTTTCAACCAATTCACTGCCAAAGATTTTAAAGTGACAGTCTGGTATCAGGTTTTAATGTACACTAATACTCCTAGCCCTCTACAGATTTTTTTCTCTATTCACTTTCAAATCAAGCTGTAAAAATGGTATTACCATAAGTCCTAATGAAATAAACACATTAAGTTTCACTCAACTTTTCCTCTTAAAACCAAAGCTTCCTTAAAACTTTGTCAACATACATCAAGCTTCTTTTATTTTTTTTACTCCCTAAATCCTCCCTATCCCAATGATATCTCAGTCTATTATTCTCTAACCTTACTTTGCCAAATTGTCCTTAAAATTTTTGGATACGCTGATGTTAGACAAAACTGATTATTTAAAAAAATTTATTCTCAAAGTACAATATTGATTATTACTGATTATTAATATGCATATAGCTCTTAAACATTAAATTATTGCCATTTATATTGTTCACTAGGAGAAAGAAGTATCCCAAAATCCTTTAAGATGTCTTTAAAAATAAAAAAAACTTTAAAAGTTTACAGAGACTTTCTCTAACAATTAAATTATAATATAACAAGTAACCCAAAGTATTTTCAAGTTGCTTTCTTAAACAAGTTACTCTTGTAAAGAGTAAAACAATTCTTAATATCCAAACACATAAGCAGTATACACACCAATTCAAAAAGTTATATAACCAGTATACACACCAATTCAAAGTTATTTTTACATTGATAGTGATTAACTTTAGCTCATAAGATTACCTAAATATTTAATTAGATATTCTAGTTAAACTCCATTACCATCTAGTTGTTTCCCAGTTCACAGAACCATGTTTCATGAACCAGAAAAAGTTTAAGTACCACTCTCTTCTAAAGTACAAGTTTTTCTTTCCATTTTTTCTTCACCTTGAAACTTTTACTGACACAACTTCCAAACCCACTCTCTATAATAAGCGAGATGAATTTTTTCTCTAGCTGTAAAATAGCAAACCAGTCATTCTAGGAGTGGAGAATGGGAAATTAATTCCCTCAAAATAAATTATTAGCAAAATTGCTTACTAGCATTCATTTCAACATTTATAAAAACATTCAAACCACAATATATATCTGATAGGAAAAGATCCTCTCTGCTTTTATTTTCCTATCTGTCCTTCTATACTCCAGAACTTGACCATAGTTCAGAAATGCAAAGGAAGGTAAAGAATCTTTCTGAAAACTTATGGAGGCTCACGTTAGTTAATAAGACACAGAGATATAGTTTGGTTGGCAAAGTTTTTCCTCCTAAACTCCCCGAGTACAATCACAGGATCTGAGAGACACATAAAATGCAATGATGGGAAGACAAAAACAGACTGACAACTGTGAGACAGGGAGCCCAAATCTACGTTGCCTGCTTTACTACTGTCTCCACATAGTGTAGCATACACATATAAGTAAATATATCCTTTTTCCCTTTATTAAGCATTGAAACATCTACTTTAGGCTTCCCTTCTCTTCCCCATCCTTGTGAATTTCTATCCTTATTATCCACAATCAGACCAGCCTCAACTCAGGTCACAGTGAGGTATGGGTAATTAATCTTCTCCTCAGAACTGAGCAGAAATTTGTCTAAACCTTGCTTCTATTCTTTCCCCTTTTGTTATTCACCTTTGAGGTGCAATAACTGTTTAAAAGCCCTCTCAATGACACTGAAAATCCCTTGCTAGCACAGACTTTAGATCTACAAATTATGTTTAAAATGCACATTTGACCAAACTAACCAAGGTTTAATCCATTATCTGTCCAAAATGCATGTATTTTCCCCCATAGTTTTCCCAGTTGTTGCAGATATTTAACATTCTTGCCAGCATTCTTTAAGATAATTTGTTTTGCAGGCAGTTTTCAGATGAAGAAGTTAAAGTTACCTAAAATCTTATGAAAAAATGCTCTAAATCACTATTGATTAGAGAAATACAAATCAAAACAACTCTCCTCTCAAGTTTGACCCTTTGATTGAATCCAAACTTCAAAGAACAAATCTCCTTAATAAAAAGATTTGTTCTTTAAAACTTGGACTTCTTCAAAAGACTGCACCCAGGGACCTAGAAGGTCACTTGGGACATCAAGACAGTAGGTTCAGCATCTATGTAGTTTTGAAGTCCCAGCTGCACAGTTTATCAGTATGTATTAGGCTGGGATTTTAGCTGATTCCTCTTCAAGAGCACAGAGAGTTTAATCAAGAGTTGCAAAAGATCACTGTCATGTTAATTCTGGGGAGCTGCATCTCTAGAAAATAGGGCAACTTAAGAAAACAAGGAAGATCAGGGGACCCCTGCAAAAAACTCAGTACTGATTAGATGATATTAATTTAATCAAATGTATATCCACATTACCTTATATAAAAACGCATTCAACCTATCACACATGGCTTTAATACAGTTGAAAAAATAACATAAACTGATTTATTAAGTGAACTGATTTATCAACTTTCCCATTCTAGCTAGATGTGAAGCCAGTTCTTCTACCTCTGAATCTTATGGCTTTCAGATTTAAGCATTACAGAATTTATACCACATTAGCAGGACAGCTAATTAAAGTTATATCCATGTCAAATACAAGTCTCAAACATCATATCAGAAACAATAAATAATTTTTTAAACAATTATTTTAATCTTAATGATATACAGTAAACAAAAATAGTTAGCAGCTTTTAGACAGCTCTATTAATAACTGAGTTTGTAAACTACTGATATCTAAATTATAAGAGAAGTAGTTCATCTATGTGGGTGTTACCAAGTTTCTTATTATAACCATTTAATTACTTTTACATTAACAATACTAGGAAATACATAGGGTCAGCCTGAATTCAAGAGAAAATTGCCAACATATAAAAATTGATACTTTTAATTGGGGAAAGTGAGTTGCAGCTCTGAGTATCATATAGCAAGTGCTGGGGGACCCCAGGAAGTGGATGTGAACAAGGTTTATATAGGGTCCTAAAGCAGAGGGAATAGCCAAGGTGAAAGTGGGAGAAGTCAGGGGCTTCTCACAGTTTCACAAGGTAAGTTGTTTTGCATATGTAGCAGCAAGCACCCCAGAGTTGCCAGGGTGGCTGCCCACACAGGTTCTTGGATCTGCTTTGATAAAGGAGAGCAACTCAAAATGGGTTAACAAGCTTACTTTAATCAGTCAAATAAGTATCATTTACCTAGTTCAGGGGGAAAAGGTCAGTACCCCGAACTTCAGAGTATACAGACAGAATTATCAAGACAGAGAAACAGATCAAGTAGACAGTTTTCCAAACTGTCGAACCATTACATCCATACCAAATCAACATCTGGGTTTTTCAAAGCCAGAGGACTCTGGACAACGGCTTCCCAGAGTCTCATCTGATCAAATCACAGAACGCTTCTCAAAGTGAGCCCCCAAAACAAAGCCTCACATCAGGGCTTATATAGCCTTCTCCTGGCTCAGAGAATGTAACAACTTTCTTGACCCACTGGCCAATCACAAAGTATCTACTGAAAATACAAGCCTCCCACCCCAGGCTCCAGGTGCACTTTAGCCTAGGGGCAGGGAAGATCTTAAAAATTTACATTCCCATTACAGCATAACAGGCTAAAGTCCAAAGAAAAAACTTGGTAATCTTAGGAGGAGAGAGTTTGAGAGGTTTGCAAAATAACCAGTAACAATTTCTGTTTAGCCCCAGCAACTCATTAGCCTGGAAACAGAGATAAGGTCTGGTTCAGTCAGATTATAGTTAACTCTGTATGTCAATATAAAACTCCACAATTTAAATTCATACCTGTTAACTCAATTAGCTCAATAGGTTAGCTCAAGATATGCTAGGCAATTTCATAAGTCTTTACTTTTAAAATTTCTTGTTCTAAGAAGGATTGACTTTTGGTCCAGGAAAAATGCTCTAGATTTTGATCTGCTCTTAGCATGGTATAGTCCAAGGAAGTAAGTACTTAAGAGTTTTCACTTCATAGGAATAGAGTTAATACTTTGTTTCTCAATTTATAGATAAAAGGTAATGCTTAGGGTATTTTGAAATAGTCACATCTAAAATCTAATGGAGAACAGAAGATCGCACTAGCCAACATTTCTATAGTATGAGTAAGATCTGATGATAAGCCCTATATGCAGAAGAATTTCTTTTTTTCTTATTAGTTAATTTCTTTATTTTTAGTTTTCAAAATCCCATTCTGTAAGTTTTAAATTTTCTCCCTTTCTCTCCTCCTTCCCTCCCCAAGACAGTATGCAATCTGATATAGGCTCTACATATACATTGCAATTAAACATATTTTCACATTAGTGATGTATAGAAGAATTATAATGAAAGGGAGAAACCCTGAGAAAGAAAACGAACACACAAAAAAGAAAATAATCTACTTTTCTCTTACATTGAGACACCATAGTTCTTTCTCTGTATGCATATGGCATTTTCCATCATGAGTCCTTTGGAATCGTTTTAGGTCCTTGCATTGCTGAGAAAGTCTAAGTCTATCAAAATCAGTCATCACACACTTTGGCTGTTACTGAGTACAATGTTCTTCTGGTTCTCCTCCATTCACTCCAATATCTTTCCAGGTTTTTCTGAAGTCTGCCTGTTTATCATATTGTGTGATGTGTGATAACTGACTTTGATCACACATCCCACAATAATATTTCATATGCCACAACTTGTTCAGTCATTCTCCATTTGAGGCAGCCCCTCAATATCCATTTTGCCCTATTGGAAAGTCAGAGGGGGATGGGGGAGGATATAGGAGAGAGCAGATTGGGGTAGAGGGTGTACAGTGGGATTTCTGTTTAGGGGTGGTGGGTAGGGGAAAGACAGAGAAAATTTGTAACTCAAAATCTTGTAGAAATGAATGATGTAAACTAAAAGTAAACAAAATTCAATTTAAAATATAAAAAAAGAAATTAAAAAAAGAAATTGACCAAAGTCAGAGAAAATTGGTATGTGTAATGGTAATTCTGAATTTTGACTCGTCTATATTCTAATTCTAAATTGGGTTTATGTCTTAAAAAACCAGTAAGAAAGTAGATTTGCACACACTTTGTCTTGCCAAGTGTCTCTCTGTCTTTGTTTATGAAATGTTTTGTGTTTTTTGGTGAGAAATTTAAAATTTAGCCAGAAAAAGCTCTAGCAGGATGAGACTCTCTCAGAGGTTGAGGGTGAAGCTGACAGCTTTTAGAACTGATAAGAATCTGAACTCTGGCAGCCCAGAAGAAGCAAAGGCTAAGAGGGAAAAGAAAGCCTAGTGTTTGAATTCAGTTTTAATCAGACCCTAAAAGCTAAAGTGTGCACTTTGTTTTCAAACTTAAATCTTGAGAATTGTCTTTGCAAAAATAAAAGATTCTTTTGTCTTTTGTTTAGTATGAATATTAACATAATAAAAACTGTTTGCAAGATGGAGGGGTGCAATTCTCTTGATTTGTAGATGGCTGGGTATTAACTCCCTCTAGGTTCTAAAAAGAAATACATATATATATGTGTGTCTGTCTGTGTGCATATATAAATTTAATAGAATAAATAGTTATTGATACAACTTATTCAGGCACCTAGCTGTTATTCTGTTAATCACAGAAATTAGATCACAAACATCTTCAGTTTGGGGAAAAAAAATTTTAGTTTTGATCAATTTTCTTTTTTTCCTTATTATGCTCAATGACTTTATTATTTTTTAAATTTCATGTTTAGTTTTAGTTTACAACATTCATTTCCACAAGATTTGAGTTACAAATTTTCTCTGTCTTTCCCCTACCCATCACCCCAGAGCAGCAATCCCACTGAATACCCCCTCCCCCAATCTGCCGTCTCCTATATCCTCCCCCATATCCCCTTCAACTTTCCAGTAGGGCAAGATGGATCTCCATACACCAGTGCCTGTTTATCTTATTTCCCAGTGCATGTAAAAGAAATATATTATAATAATTTTTTAAACATTTGATTTTAAAACTTTGAATTCCAGATTCTTTCCCTTCTTTCCTCATCACCCACCCTTACTGAGAAGATAAGCAATTCAATATAGGTCATTCATGGGTAGTTACCCAAAACATTTCCATAGTGGATAAATTGTGAAAGACTGACTATATTTCCCTCCATCCTATCCTGCCCCTCACTTGTTCTATTTTCTACTTTGGACCCTGTCCCTTTTCAAAAGTGTGTGCTTCTAAATACCCTCCCCCACCCCAATCTGCCCTCCCTTCTATCATCCTCCCTCTTATCTTCTTCCCCTCTACTTTCCTGTAGAATAACATAAACAATTTAGTGTGTATGTTATTCCCTCCTTAAGCCAAATTCAATGAGAGTAAGGTTGACCCATTCCCTTTTGCCTTCCTGTTCTTACCCTCTATTGTAACAGTTTTCCCTTGCCTCTTCTGTATGAGATAATTTACCCTATTCTGTCTCTCCCTATCTCCTCTCATTATATTCCTCTGTCACCTCTTATTTTTTAAATATTCAATTGATCCTGTGCCCTCTGTCTATGTATAACTGTACACATATATACACACACTCACATATGTATTCATACACACATATACCCTCCTATATAGACATATATGCATGTATACATATATATACACACATACATATGTACATTTATATTCCCTTCAGCTATCTTCATACTGAGAAAAGTTTCATAAGTTACAATTATTTTTCCATGCAGGAATGTAAATAGTTCAACTTTGATAAGTTCCTTATAATTTATTTTCCCTGTTTTCTTTCTCATACATCCCTCGCTTCTTGTATATGAATGTCAAATTTTCTATTCAGCTCTGGTTTTTTAATCAAGAATGCTTGAAAGTCCTCTATTTCATTGAATGACCATATTTTCCCCTGAAACATTGTGCTCAGTTTTACTGAATAGGTGATTCTTTGTATTAATGCTAGCTTCTTTGACCTCTGGAATATCATATTCAAAACCCTTCAATCCCAAGCTGCTAGATCTTGTGTTTCCCTGTTTGTGTTTCCACAATATTCAAATTGTTTCTTCTTGGCTGTTTTCCTCCTTCCTTTGGGAACTCCAGAATCTGGCTATGATATTCCTTGGAGCTTTCTTTTTGGAATCTTTTTTAAGAGGTGATCGGTGGATTCTTTCAATTTCTATTTTGCCCTCTGGTTCTAAAACATCAGGGCATTTTTCCTTAAGCATTTCTTGAAGGATGATTACTAGGTCCTTTTTCTGATCCTGGCTTTCAGGGAGTCTTATAATTTTTTAATTAACTCTCGTGGATCTATCTTCCAAGTCAGTGGTTTTTCCAATGAGATATTTCACATTGCCTTCTATTTTTTCATTTGTTTGGATCTATTTAATAGTATCTTGATTTCTCATAAAGTCACTAGCTTCCATTTGCTCCAATCTAATTCTGAAGGAATGATTCTCTTCAGTGAGCTTTTGAAATTATTTTTTCATCCGGTAAATTTAGCTTTTTAAGGTATTTTCTCCTCATTGGCTTTTTGGGCCTCTTTTGCCATTTGAGTTAGTCTATTTTTTAAGGTGTTATTTTCTTCAGTCAGGTTGTTGACTCTCTTTTCATGATTTTCTTGCATCAGTCTCATTTCTCTTCTTAATTTTTCCTCCATTTCTCTTACTTGGTTTTCCAAATCTTCTTGAGTTCCTCTATCGCCTGTAACCAATTCATTGTTTTCTTGGAAGCTTTTGGTGAAGGAGTTCTGACTTTGTTGTCTTCCTCCTGTTCCATGCTTTGATACTTTTTGTCCCCCAAAAAAGGAAGCTAAGGTTTGACTGCTGTGCTTACTTTGCTTCCTTTGCTTGCCTATGTTGCCACTTAATTACTTGACTTTTGAGCTTTTTGCAGTAGAACTCTGCTTCCAGAGAGGATAGATTTGTCCCAAATTGCTGGGTTTTTTGCAGCTGCTGGAACTATTAGTTGGGTGTCCTCCCTGAAGCCTCCACAGGCTCTGGTACCTGGTCAAACACCCCAAGACCTCCACCCAAGACAGCAATCCAGATGCAAGCAGGTTAAATCAATGAATGGTTGCTTGGTTCCCCTACAATCTGCAGACCAGGAGCTCTGAAGCAGCCACACAACTGTGGCTTCATGGCTGTAGTGCATTTGCTGCTTCTTGCCTTCTCACCCTGAGGGTAGAGACAAGACCACACTCTTGGTCCCCTGTTCCCATAGAGTCCACACTGACCTTTTATTTTGCCTTTGGCATCTTTGGTTTGATAATTCTGGAAACCGCCGCAGCTGCTGGTGATCCACTCTCCCAGTGTCCACTCCAGCCACTGCTGGTTGGGGCTGCCCTGAGACTAAAACCTTGGGCTCATGAGGGGCTGGACTCAGCTCCTACCACACTATGATGGACCCCTCCTGCCTGCCTGCTGGGCTGTCTTCAGTGGGAAATTTGTTTCTCTCTGTCACATTGTGGGTTCTGTAGCTCTAAAGTTTTTTAGAGTCATATTTTTTAAAGTATTTGAGGTGGTTATAGTAGGGAGCTCAAGGCGTTTTCCTGCTTCTACTCTGCCATCTTGGCTCTGCCCCCCCAAATTTTCTTAGAGGGAGGTAACTTGTGGAATATCTTTGCATTAATGGAAAAATTAACTTTATTCAAAGTTTTTTACTATTGTGAAAATATTGTGTTCATACTGTGTGTTCTGTGGACCTAGAGAGCTTTTTTTTTTAAAATCAATTGGTGTTAAGTAACTTGCTAAAGGTTACATGGCCAGTTATTTCTGGGTGTGGTGCGAAGTATCTGAGCCTGGATTCAATCCCAGATCATCCAGACTCTGGGGCCGGTGCTCTTACTCACTGTGCCACCTGGCCACCCCTAAGTAAATGGGTTTAAGTAACTTGCTCAAGGTTACACAGCCAGGTGTTTCTGGGTGGGTGTTAGGTGTCTGAGCCTGGATTCGATCCCAGGTCATCCTGACTCTGGAGCTGGTGCTCTTACTCACTGCGCTACCTGGCCACCCCTGACCTGGAGAGTTTTATGGGGAGAAATGGCACATATTTTATATTGTCATTTAATCAGCAACTAGAATATGTGTAGAAGGCATGCAAACAACATAAGCTTCACTTTAAAGATGTTCCCTAGGCAATGGGAGCTTGCTATTCAAGACCTTAAAAGAAGAAACTGAAACTGATTATTGGACCTTGATATTCAAGACCTTATGAAACTTTTAACTAAC
The DNA here is from genome assembly GCF_028583685.1 of Petaurus breviceps papuanus. Lineage (NCBI taxonomy): Eukaryota > Metazoa > Chordata > Mammalia > Diprotodontia > Petauridae > Petaurus > Petaurus breviceps. Next base: position 74,292,929 of record NW_027185655.1, read on the forward strand.
TGTTATTTGAATCTGACTCTGGGTATGGCTACCAAGAAATGCTACTGAGCAACTGATCCATGATGCCAACAATCCCTGGGGCTCATGAACTGCATCCATAAACTGCAGGGGGTGTTCCTATGGGAAGGTGTATCAGCAATGCCATATTCACAATGCCTATAGAGATTACAAATAT
>NW_027185655.1:74293113-74355616 GCF_028583685.1 Petaurus breviceps papuanus
CAAGTCCAACAGGGCATGGAAGATCTTTAAATCCCATAACCCTTACAGAAGGTTAGGAGAATGACTATTCTGCATGAGCTGAGGTAATTTCCTGACTCATTTTCCCCACTAAGACAACTGGCTGACTTTAAGCCTGGCTCAATGCATTTTGCAATCTACTCAACTTCCAACTGAAATTGACATGAAGTCAGGGAAGTACTATTCCCTTGCTTTAGTTATGTCCCTAGTCTTTTATGGCAAAATTTCTATGGTCAAAAGCTTTTAAAGCACAATAAAAAAAAATCTATTAAATAATAGATTGATGTTGGAACATCTGAGATTATGATAATATGATGTAAGTATAAGACTGAGCTATTTGGCCTTGGATTTGATCCTAAATATCAACTAATTATTTAGCTTTGACATCTGTTACTAGCATACATTCCTGTATAAGTTAGGGTCCTTTATTTATAATAGTATGGAAACAATTAGGTTAAGGGCTTGTGAAACCAGGCTATTATTCTGTTACTTTAACATAATTATACTTGTTTCAGTTTTGTTATAGTTAATGTTAAAAGAAGAATGGTTTATGTTGTAAATGCTTTAAAAGAAGCGTAATATGACTAAAAGTTGGAATTGTTTTATGACTATATGTGTGGTGTTAAAATGGATTACTCAATGCATGTACTGCCATCTATTTTTAATTCCTTAGTGGAATCTCATCCTCCTGATGGGGTAGTGACTAATGGATTAATGTAAAAGATAAAAATTGTTACCAAAGCAAAGTGTAAAACCTGATTCTAATTCCTTTTTTTTTTTATTTGGAGGGCAATTGGAGGTAAGTAGCTTGCCTAAGTTTACATGGCTAATTTGTGTGTGTGTGTGTGTGTGGGTGTTAAGTGTCTGAGGCTGGAACCTAATTTGAGTCCTCCTGACTCCAGGGCTAGTGCTTTACTTACTGCACCACCTAGCCACCCTTTGTTTTATTCTAATTCTTAATGATGACAATTGTTCAAGGTTCCAATTTTGATTTTATCAGAATATAATAAGAGTATAAGGGTTGAATGGTCATTTAAAATTGTGTGAAGATCAATTTTGTCAGAGAGTGGAAATGGGAAAGAAGACTTCTATAATAAGATGCTCAGAAGATACTCTGCTGGAGATGACTGGAATAGCACCCATACCAGAAAACTTCATCAGGTGATGTCCCTTTGCTCCCCATTCCCTTCACGCAGCTGTATGAGATGAGACTTCTGAATCTTAAATGGAAAATTGATTGCTCACCTTTTTCTTTTGGGTCTCCATATCTATACATACTAAGGGTACCATTGATCAACATCTCCCCCTTCTACCTTACCATATTTATTATGCTGTAAAACCAATCATAAGCAACTCTCCTGAGGACTGCTGCTGTGAATAACTTCAAGGATCTAATTGCATAGTATAGTGAATAAACTAAAGTAAAACATTCAGAAACCTAAAGCACAACATGCACAACAATGTAACATAATTTATTACTAAAGTGACCACATAGTCTTAGACAAAACATATCATTCATGTAAGTCACAATCTCCTCAATCAGTATAGAGTACCTAAGTCAAGTCTTTTTTCATCTTGACTCCATGGTAGCTTCCAATCATCCTTCCATGGTAATCCTTCCTAAGCCAGTCCCTTAAGGGGTAGTGGAAAGTAGGTCATAGTAAGTCACAATCTCATTAATAAATACAGAGTACCCAAGTAAAGTTCTCTCATCTTGACTTGAGGCTGACTTCTAAACCCCACAGCTCCTCCTCCATATGCTGACTGCTCCCAGCTCTTGCCTGGATTCACAGGTGGGCAGCTCTCCACTCTTGTTCCATATTGCAGCTCAGGGGACTACTCCACTCCAAGTTCTTCACAGTTTCTGTTTCTAGGTAAATAAAGCTTAACAAAACTATAGCAATATTTACACTCATTGCCAGCACTATCATCTCAATTCACTTTCTGTCTGACAAAGTTAACACAAATCAACAGAGTGCTTCTGTCTGACAAAGTAACAACAATATAGAACAACAGACAGACTGCCAACATCACAAACTTTCTCTCTCTTAACTCCTCTCGGTCCCAGCTTGTGCTTAAGATTTTATCTGTTCTGTTCCTTCCTGTTCTGTCCTTCCTGTTGCACTATTTCAGCAAACTCCTCCCACCATGGGATCCATGTGATGGCCTTAGGCCTATTAAGGGCAGGGAAGATCTCCAAACTCCTTTAGTCCTATTAAAGGCAACAAGATGTATACTGTTTCCAACAAAGACTTGACACAAAGGTGAGTTTCAAAGGCACTTGAATAGCTGAAACAAAGGGGCAAAATCCTACTTTGCTTGCCATTACATATGCTACTTAAAGGGGAGATAGATGTGGGGAAGAATGCACATGATAAAGAGAATGAGGAAGTATTAACTAGATATAAGAAAGACTGGGAAAGAGAATTTGAATAAAAGAAAGGAGGAGGGAATGTGAGAATGTGAGAAACAGGAGTTCTGTTTCCACAGGAGTGACACTTACACATCCTCCCAGCTTTGCAGAAAAGGTAACAGGATGTAAATCAGAAGTAACTACTTCCAACCAGAGCTGTGACCTAGCAAAACCAGGCTTCTGATCAAGTAAAAGGATAGAAGCTTGCACATACAACCCCATGGGAAAACAAGCTAATTTAAATGCATGACAAGGGAGGTGGGAACAAATCTTGGAGAAAAACATGGAATAGGCAGTTTAGGAAGTTGCAACCAGCCAATGAGGAACTGGGCTGGGGGTGGGGGGTGAGGATTTGAATCTGGAATAGGCAATAAATAACTTTGTGTTTGAATGAGTACTCCCTTGGGGGAAAGGGTGGGGGGTCACCCACTCCCAATAAGGTAAAATAAAATAAGAGCTTTCCTGGTTTCAACAAGTGTTGTTCTTTTTAGAGTCAGCATGTTTCTCATGCAAACAACTATGAGATGCAAAAATATACTAACTGGGTAATTAGCTTATTAGGTTAATGGAATTCATTTATAAGGTTTTCTCTCCCAAAGGTTTCAATTTATAGTAAAAAAAAATGATTTTGTCAAAATCCACAAAAGGACGTAATTCTATATTTCTAAAGGGTTTTCAAACATATTTATATCAGTCTGTTAGCAACTAAGTCAATATCCTAAGAGAATCAAAGAGTTCATTTTTAATAGAACTTCTAATAGAGTGATTATCACAGTTAAGTTAGGGACATTACAATTTTTACATCCTTTAGGTCAACAAAAACACTGGAAGCACACTACCTTGTCCAAGATCACACAGCTATCAGATTTTCTGATCCATGCATTTTCCCAACTTTGTCTTAATGCCAAGTAGTAAAGTACAGTCTGACTTATCAAAATTGTCTCACTTAAAGCCAGAATCAACTCAACTACACCCAGATCTATATTCCTAAATCGTATCATAGAATACTTAAGTAATAACTGAAATTATTTACCATGATTTATATAAGGCCCCTTTATTTCAAGCACTTCATATTATAAGGTCTACAATTTTTTTTTCAGTTAATCTACTATCAAAAACATATAAACTGGCAATCTCTCATTTTAGGCTCTACTGATTATCCAAAGTGGGAGAGAATCCTTAGTACCATATTTCTGATTTGGTTTCAGGACAGATTTTGACCAAAACAAATTTGAGGTTTATTACTACTAATGTTAACATGTAAAATCTCAAAATTTTCTGGCAGAGTTTCAAGATTGAAAACTTGTTATCAATTTGCTCATTCTTAAAGACTACCTAAAAAGCAGGACCACATGCTGGTTCCCACCCTCTTATTTGGCATCCTCATGTTCCTGTCCCCTACTTTGAAGACCAGGAACCTCCAGCTATATATCATAAAGAATAGACACATAAAGTATTCCATATCATTCTCCATATTCCAAAAGTATCCCAGATCATCTTCACTCCATTGAATTTTCCTTTTATAATTTTAGTACACATTGTCATTAAACAAAATCAGTGACTTTTTTTTTACTTCCGTAAGCTGCATAATTAATTTCAACTGAGGTGATTCTTTTTACTGTTTTACCTTTAACAACTAACCTCTGTTGAATTATTGCTTGATTAGTTACAATTCAAGTGTTTTCTAGGAGACTAAAGCACCTCAAATCTTCCACATTCTCCCAAAAGGAAATAGAAACCTGAACTGCCTGTTCCTATTCCCAATATATGAAGAAGTCTGTTGGACAAACCCTTCAAAATTCATTAAAATGTTCTTAATAATTACAAAACCTTTGGGCTTTTACTTCTGTTGAAGCACAGGAGGACATATTCTGAGTTCTTTCAGTCCTAATTATCAGCTTGTTCAATTAACCATTAAGGTCTGTTCTATAATTCACAAGCATTTTTCCAAATTAAAATATGCTTACCCTCTCTTCTTTACAGTTTAATATTATTCAATTTTCAAGTTAAGAGAGGTATATTTTTAAATGTTTTAACTTTTCTTATACAAAAAGTATTTAGGATAGTAACATACATCTTTGTTGACATTCTGAACTGATGGTATTTAAGGCTGAAACCTTGAGAATAATATAGAAATAGATAATAGAGAAATATTGATCACAGTATACCTTAAAGGACAGAAACTTACTATTTCAGTTTTAAACACATTACCCTGATCCCAGACATTAGGTGGGCAGCTGTAGGGATACCCACAGGTGTGCAAAGGAGATCTTGTCCCAATAGTTTGCAGAGAATTTAGTCATAAGTAAAAAGTAGTTTTAAAAAAGGAGACTCATGGAAGCCATTTGTAGGGTAGGGAATCACATAGGAAGACACTGAGGCTACCCTGAATCCTCTCCTACCCCACCGCCATTCAAATTTAAAATTTAGAGACTTTAGCATCTTGTGAATATGTTTCCAATGTTAAGGCTAAGATGGGATTATGCATATAACTGAGGTCAGGACCTCAAGTTCTAGGAGAATGACCAAAAAAAAAAAATTTATCTCCATAACCTATATATCAGATATCTCCAAGTGGCTTCCTCCCAACTTTGGCTTAGCCTCTTACCCTTCATTCTGGATAGTTCCTAGTGCAGGTGTCAGATATTCCCTGATATTCCACATGAAGTCAAGAATTTTATAAAGTGTTTCTTGTACATAGCTAATGCTGGTAATTTGTTTTGCCAGTCTATACCTTTTTGTAATGAGAAAGAATTTCAAAATACTTAAAAATTAATAAAAATGTTTAAAAAATATTTAAAACTACCTTTGCAGTGTTACTCAGAAAGAACTTCCCTCCTCATCTAATCAGACAATGGATGATTTCATATAAAGAATCCATACATGTAATATTTATATGTATGCATATATATGCTCATACATATATGCATGTATATGTGTATATTTCTGCATGTATATATCATTTTACATCTTATATAAAATATGCACCTTCCTTTTGTGGCTTATGACTTGTTGCAGCTGTTCAAAAGTTAGTATTCATCCTCAGAAAACTGAGAAGATACATCATCTTTTCCATAAACAAAAATGAATAGGGGATTATGTTATTCTTAAATAGTGCATGCCAAGTTTTCCAGCTGTTGCCTTTGTTGTAATCATCTTCTTTGATCAATTCAAGTGATTGCCATGGACAGATGCTAGATGTTACCAAAATAATATTTCTCTCCATGGGGTATATATAAAATCATAGAAGCAGAATTTGTTTTAATATGTCTTAATGTGTAATTTAACCTAATCTCTTTATCTAGCAGAAAAATTATAGCCTATCTTTAAAAAGAGAGAGAGAGAGATTCCTCTAGATTGATATCTATCTTGAATGAAGTCTCTATTTCAGTAGACCCAAGGTATCTGTCATTTGGTTTTTAAAGCAATCCTGTGAGATAAGCCCTCTTATTATTCCCATTTTATAGATGGGAGGACTAAAATAGATAGATATGGAAAGGAAGAAAACAAGCATGTATTGTATGCTTACTATGTGCTAGATGCTATACTTTGAAGTTTACAATTATTATCTCTTTTGATCTTCAACAATATCTTTATTTTATGGTTGAGGAAACAGAGGCACTCAGAGGTTAAGTGATGTGCCTAAGATTACACAGCTAGCAGGTGTCTGAAAACACACTGGAGCTCAGGTCTTCCTAACTCCTGTTTATTTGTGTGTGTGTGTTCCTGAGTAAAAACAAAAAGGCAATTTTCTTTTCCTTTTCCCCCTTCAGGTTCAATCAGCAGCTTGTGTGGGGGTGGGGGTGGGAGCAGGATGTAGGATGTGGTAATAGCAGGCTGGTCTTTGGTTATAGCTATGGTGATGCTAGGGCATAACACCCTTTAATTTGTCTAGAAAAGAATTAGTCTCCTATTTAGTTCTCATTTTTGCCTCCTATTAACTTATGAACTGAGGTCCCCTGACGGAGTGGAGCTCATTGGTAGTCCACCTACTTTAGGCAAGCATGGAGTAAACCCAGACCTAGAAAGCAAGGGCTGATGAGGGAAATTCTCTGTTTCCCTTTAAGATTTACCTGTTGGTGGAGCCAAGATGGTGTAGTAGAAGCACAAACTTGGTGTAGGCTCTGGCTCCAACCACTTCCATACCTGTAAAAAAAATGACTCTAAACAAATTTTAAAGCTACAGAACCCACAAAGTGACAGAGAGAAACAAATTGCCCACTGAAAACAGCCCAGAAGACCAACAGGAAAGGTCTATCACAGCACACTGGGAGCCAAGTGCAACCCCAAGTGAGCCCGTGGTTCTTGCCCCGGGGAGACCTGACCAGCAGCCACCAGAACAGACTTCAGGAGACTGAATCACCAGCAGTTATGGTGGTTTCCAGACTTCTCAAACCATTAACACCAAAGATAAAGAAAAAAGGTCAGTGTGGAACTCTGTTGGAATGGGGAAGGGAAGAGGAGGGGAGAACAGAAGAGGTGAGAGAGGAATATATTAAGAGAAGGAGAAAGGGAGAGATAGATTAGGGTAAATTATCTCACATAAAAGAGGTAAGAGAAAACTGTTACAATGGAGGGGAGGAGCAGGAAGGTGAAAGGCAATGGGACAACCTTATTCTCATTGAATTTGGCTTAAGGAGGGAATAACATACACACTCAATAGGGTATCTTACCCTACAGGAAAAATAAGGGGGTAGGGGATAAGAGGGGAGATGATAGAAGGGAGGGCAGATTGGGGGAGAGGGTAGCTAGAAGCAAACATTTTTTAAAAGGGATAGGGCCAATGGAGAAAATAGAGTAAATGGGGGGCAGAATAGGATGGAGGGAAACATAGTTAGTCTTTCACAATATAACTACTATAGAAATGATTTGAGTAACTACACATGTACAACCTATATTGAATTGCTTTTCTTCCCAGCAGGGGCACATGAAGAAGGAAGAAGGAAAAAAAATCTGGAAGTCAAAGTTTTAAAAACAAATGTTTTAAAAAATTGTTTTTTAACATGCAACTTGGAAATAAGATATACAGGTACTGGGGTATAGAAATCCATCTTGCCCTACTAGAAATTTAGGGAGGTGATAAGGGAGGATATAAGAGAAAACAGATTGGGGGAAAGAGTATTCGGTAGGCTTGCTACTTTGGGGTGGGGGTAGGGGAAAGATGGGGAGAAAATATTGTAACTCAAAATCTTGTGGAAATGAATGTTGAAAACTAAAATTAAATAAATAATTTTTTTTTAAAAGACAACAACCTAAAAAAAAAGACTTACATATCCTCTACCTTTAATTCTTAAATAGCAGACTGCCCATGTCTACAATGGGATTAATTAATGGTTTTCCACCCAGCTAAATCATTGGGTTCCCTTAGGAGGGATGATTGGTCACTCAAAAAACTTCAAAATTAAAGTGAAATATTTAAGCTAGATCAGTTTATAAAATTTTACATACAATAGTAATTAAGAATATCTAAAACAGTGTAACAAAAGAGATTCCATTAAATGATTCAGGGAAAGTAGAAAATGAAAAGCAGTTAGGTCATCTGAGAACTTTCTCCTTTTGTCCAATGAGGATATGTGATTTATAGAAACCTTTCTCTTCCTCTGATATCTCCACCTTAAGAAGTAAAATCCCTAGATTTGATGAGAACTCAGGAACAGTAATAGATAATTTTAATGTTATATTTAAAGACTAAAAATCTACTTGGAAAGATATAATCCCTTTACTGGTAACTTTGTCCTCCCTGAATAAAGACAAGTAGTCATAGAGCCAAGTTAGCTCCATTAGGACAGACAATCCCTGACCCTTAGAGGTCTACCCAGTTGACCTTTGCAGGACTCACAATTGACCCCAATAATCCCAATGATTACAACAGGTCAAATAATCTTTGCTTGAAGATATGACTATTTGTGCATCGTGTCCAGCTAACTGAAACAAGATTCAAGAGACAGTGCAAGAAAAGGATGAGAATCCTAATCATTGTTACAATAGGCAATGTAAAAATGTTAAACTATATGGTAGGCTAGAGCCCTCTATTCCACCCTTCTGTTATTTACACTCATTTTGCCAATCAGTTTCTGCCAAAAAATACAAGAACATCTTATAATCAATACCCTAGTTGGTATGATATGCCTATTGAGCACATCAAATATGTCACTTTATACACCATTCTATGAAGAAAGGCAGGAGCAAGGAAAAGAGCAGGAGGAATTGGAGAAAGATCAGGCTGCTACCTGAACTAAATTACAAAAGGAAAAGATTCAATCTTTCCTCTTATACCACACTGCCTAATTCTTACTAAGTTATAAGAAAGGTTAGAAAAGCATCTGGTATCTATGCTCACTCACCTTTTCAGGATGGGTTGTAAGAAACTCTTACTCATTAAGAGTGTAGCATTGGGCCTTGTCCATGTTATATATCTAGCACTGTATACATATTGGCTAGTATGATGTGTGACAATTATATAATATCTTAAATGTTTCTTTGTGTCATGAAAATTGAGAATTATTTAACTCTCTAGGTGAAAACTCTCAAGGCTTTCTGTCTGGGGAAAAGGAGCTATACTCTCTCAGCATCTAACCTAATCCCTTAGAACTTTTCTTCCTAGGATAAAAAACAGCCTTCCACCCAAACATCTTAGTGTAGAAAAGGGCAGAAGTAAGACGATAAGGGGTTCAGAAGAGAGTAAGAGGAGATAAAATGCATGCCCTTTTTGTAGATGGCTTTTTAAAGAAGTTTTACTAGGGAGGGCAGAAGAGAACTAGCATAACAGTGAGGATGCAAGGATCAAGTGAGCCCTTGGACCACTTTATCATGGAAGACTAGTAACAGAAGGCCTCTGAGTGATAGGGGATGAGGAAGAGGGAGAAGAAGGAACTCATGCATAATAACTTTTTTTTGCAGTAGAATACGAGTCAAGCTTCTTATCTAAGAGAGTGGGGCTAGGTAAAGAAGTTTTTTAAAGGGTGAGAGTGTTTGGAAGAACTGCTGTGAGTGGGACAGTCAGTTGATAAGAGTTGTATAGTAGGATTTCCCAGCAACACTGAGGACTTAGTTGAGATTATGTAACATTAATTTGTAGGAACTTAGTCAGAATGATTGAATGATTTTCTTCTCCACCTTCGTTCAGCAGCAACTGTGTAGGAGAAAAGGTAACAAAATGGTAGGAAAATGACTGTAGGGAAGAAGCTGGTAAATAGGAAGAAATTGAAGATAAGAAAGAGTGGATTAGTAAGTAAGTACCTGAGGATCTTGTTTTGAATCCCAGCCATGACACTTATTGCTTGTGATAATAGAGAAGTCATTTAATCCCTCCTCTGTAAAATAAAGACATTTAATTCAATGTCTAACTTCCCTCTCAGCTCTATGATACCATGATAAACAATAATATTATACTAAATAGTCGAGCTAAATTTGAGTCTACATTTGAGTACAAATCCAGTCAGTCAGTCAACTAATATTTTTAGACAAAGAAAGCAGGAGACAGAGTTGAGGAGGGAGAGTATGCTTGGCTCTATAACTAGCAGGAATGAAAGACCACTGTTCACGCACATAAAGAAATTATTATTAATTGTTATCCTATTATTGAAAAGGTGTGATGGGGCCCACGGAACTTATTTTCTTGAGTTGCCCTAATTTCTGGAAATGACCCCAAAAAATTAACATAATACTGATCTTTAGCAACTGAACTCTATTAAACTTTCAGTGCTCTTGTAGCCAAATCAACAACTTCAAAGCCTGACTCTGGCCAGTCTGCCCAGACTAATAAACTGTGCAACTGGAATCCTTTCAGATAAGCAGAACATCTTCCCTCCATGGTCCAGACACTGCAATCTCTCTTGCTCCCTCCCTCCTCTCATGCTACTCTCATTTGAGAAGGAATTGTCCTCCATTCCTCCCATGAGACCTTCCCTTGTTGCTGGACTCCAAAAACAGCCAAGGCATTATCTGTAGGGCAGGCTCTTTGGTATAAGGAGCTCCCACTTACATATTACTTTCTCTTATAATAAGTCAAGTTACTCCCCATGTCTTATGAAGTTATGACTTTAGTTTACCAAGGGTAATATCAGAGAATATTTAGAATGTAAACAACTCTAATGTTATGCTTTTTTCCATTACAAATTTTTGTTTTCTCTCCTCACTCCTGTCCATTAGATAAAAAAATTTAACAAATAGTGAGAGAAATGATTATTAAATAACCAACTGTCAAAATAGGGGAGAGACAGGATTTTTTCTCTTCCTTATTAGGAGATTAGTTCAAATTTTACTTCATTGAAAGGTAGGGAGAATATGAGATGAAATCTTGTCATTGTTACTTCATCCAACTAGAAAACACTACAAAGAATTAAATCTAAGGTGAATTCTGGCCAACTGTGTTCCACTCAGGCAGTTTTAATTTCCTAGGCTGGGGGATGATGTGGATTGAGATAGTCTCTCTTTGTCTACGAGTGACATAATCAGTAATTCCCCTAGCCTCTCATTAGACTAATTTGACCTTTCATTATAATATTCATTTTCTCATTACTTGTTAACCAATCAGAATTGATACCCACCTTCAGGAATACCCATTCTCCCAAGGACTTATGAGCATTAAATGGGTTCTGTGAGGAGTCTTTGGCATTTAAGAGTAGCACTGACTCCTTTTATTAATTATTCACTAGCAATAACTAGTAAAATGACTAATTACCCAGAAATTATGTCTCTCAAACTTTTTATATGTCACAATAGTAAAGTGAAAGAGATTCTTGAATTGGCCAAATACAAAAAAAGACCTGTCTCATTCTGCATCTTGAATCTATCACCTCTCTCTGTCAGGAGGTAGATAACATGGGTCATTATCAATCCTTTGGTTACATATTTGTATATTACATTGATTCAAAATTGTTTGCTATTATAATGTCATTGTTGTATAATTTGATCTCTTTGAATCTTCTTAAATGAATGCAAATCATTCTCGTTTTCTCTGAAATCATCACTTTTGTTATTCTTATGATACAGTAGTATTGCATTACATTCATATGTGTTCAAACATTCCCCAATTGACAGGCACTTGATTGGCTTTGAATTTTCACCACTACAAAAGGAGCTGCTATACAGATTTTTGTAAATATGGTTAGATCTCTTGGTAGTATATGCCTATTATCGGTGTCATCAAGTCAAAGAGAATGCATAGTTTAGGGACTTTGAGGGCATAAATCCAAATTACTGAAGCTGTACCAATTCACAGCTCTATCGACAGTACATTAATGTGCCTTTACAGCCTCTCAAGTATGTGTCATTTTCATTTTTTGTTGTCTTCAACAATCTGATGATTAGGAGATAGAATTTTGAAGTTGTCTTAATTTGTGTTTCTCTCATATTTAGTGATTTGGAACATTTTTATATGACTTTTGATAGCTTGGATTTCATCCTTGAAAATTATCTTTGACCATTTACCAGTTAGGGAACCCATTACTATTTGACAGGGCACCCTACTTAAGTCAACCTGTCTGATGAACATGTTTATTCAGATGAAAGATGGACTGAAAAGTCAGAAGAATGAATGAATTAGACTCAGAAAATATTGTTGATGGAAAAGCTTTCAATATGGAGGAAACAGAGCATTGAACCTTTGTAGCTACAAGTCAGTTGGAACAAGCAGGCTTCCCAGAGTTAGCAGTATAGTGGAAACCATGACTATGTTCTAGGTATTGGGTTCTCAATTACCAATACCAGCAATAATATCAATTCCTGATTCAGGATGTGAAAAAGGGGCATGTGTAGGAGTTGTGGAAACAGCCACCAGAGACTGAGGTCTCAGTTCCCCACTTGCTACTCTACTAGACATATGTTTTCAGTGTTAATTTCCCACAATAAGTAAGCAGATGGATATCTGACCCAATGATTTAAGGGACTGACATTTCAAGAGAAATATTTCTGAGAGGTTGAAAAAAGAGGGGAGAGTCATGAGGCAACTTAAAATATCAGTTAAAGTGATGTGTTCATCAATAGCCATTTGCCTATTTGCCTAAAGTCAGTTTGGGTTGGTCAAGAACAATAAATGTTTTAATTAATTTCCTAATCTATTTTCTGCTGGTAGTACAGCCCATGGGGAAAGCAGACTAATGATTTCTTTTTGGGAGAGCAACAAGTTGTATTTATTTTTAAGGTTGTTCTAAATTATAGTGTATGATTTCTCATGATATGCTAATTAATTTTGCCTTTAAAATAACACCAGGAGGTAGGAATATCCATTCGATAAACAGCAGGATGTATCATCTTGGAGAAAAGAAAGAGAAGGAAGTAAATGGAAATTAGGACATTTAAGTTCACCTTGGGCATAGTTAAAGCAGATTTTGATATGGGGGAGGGGGTGGTGATGGTAAGATAACAGAGCCCAAGTAGATAGGAGAAAACAGGCACAAGCAGTAAAGAAATGAACAAGAAACATACAGGACAGTGTATATTTGAGAAATGAAAGCAATGACCTTATTTAGAAAACCATAACCTGGAACTCATGACCCAAAGGGCAATGTAAAAATGCATAGGGAGCAGAATTAGTATAAACATATAACCAACCCAAAGATACACTCAAGAATATGTGCTATGAGAATAACATGCAGGTTGGACATGGAGTTAAAGCCAGGACAACAAATAGACAACTTGAAGGCTTGAGAATTACACTGGTATCCATGAAATTTGAAAGAACAGCAGGGAGGCCTATTGAATTGGTTGAATTCTCTAGTTGGAGGAGAAGGAAAATTGAAACCCATGGACATATTTCATGGGTATTGAAAGACATGAGAGGGAATAAATGAATCAGGAATGATATTGTGATAGGAATATACTTCAGTCTGCCAATGATACAAAGTACTTGGTTAAAACTTTCCCAGTCCACACAAGAAAATTGGATGAGGAGCAAAAGAAAGTGAGGGCAGGAGACCTCACCTCTCAGGAAAAAGGTTGTATTTCTACCTGCTCTGTAAATATGATAGAATATTATGTGTTATGATATACACATTAATTTATTCAAATAATAGATTTTTTAGTTATATTGTGGATTTTGTGGCTTTTGTGTGTTGTCTTAGGAACCCAATTAATATTTATATAACATTTGTATAGGAAAGTATTTAAATTTCTAGCAGTTGAATTTAAAACATTCTGGAAGAATGATTAGAAGTTAACATACCAAGGCTGTTATTTAATATTCCAACTTCACATTGAAAGTCATTAGGTTTAAAAGGTGACTGAAAAAACCTTTAGAGTGGGTATTTCAAATGACACATGGGTTAGCTTCACAATTCAACATATAAATCATGTTTTTATATTCAATTAAATTCTGGATTGAGAATACAGTATTGTAAACATGAAAGATAGTAACATTAACTCAGCATTTTTAGTATGTCAAATTAAAATATATAGTTTCATATTTCACCAATGTGATAACCACAGCAGGTGCTATGAATATCCAGGTGTATTCCCATATTTGAATTGCAGAATATAACAGATAACAAAACATTTATTCAAACATTAGAAAGCCAAATCCCAACACCAGAAAACCAAATCCATCATAGTATCAAAGAAATCTATACACAATAACACTGCAGAGGGCACTGCCATCCCCAAGCCTTTCCCCTGCTAGGGTCTTCCCACAAACACTCACAGCCTGCTTTCTTTCTCCCCCTCAGCTCTAACTACTCTGACCAACTTTCTCTGAGCTCTACTTCACCCTTTCTGCTCCACTCCTTCCTGCTCCACCCATTTGGCAAGCTCCTCCCACCACAGACTCATGTAACTCAGGCTTCTATGTGACTCAAGCAGGTCACATGGGCCTCTTAATGGATGAGAAAGATCTTCCCATTTACATTACCTTTACAGTTCGAAACTTCTATTTTTATAGCAAAGTCTTCAAATACAATATAGACATCTCCTGAAATTACTACTATATCACCTACAAAGATGATGCTTATAGCTCTGAGATGTTTTCATTTTCACATAAAAGAAATCTTTTACAGACTTCACAGCAAAATTGATATGCAGTGAAACTGAGAAGCTATCATAAGTGATCAATAAACTTAAAGTTGCAAAAATTTGGCATTCCTCATCACAAAGAAGCATGACATGTAAAGGAGGTAGGGAAGCAATTCCTCCACGTGTCTGAGTTTTAAGGTAAGTTTAGAATTTTGAATTTTGCATAAAGCCCTACATTTAACCTTAGCCACCCCCCAAATATAATTAAGGTGACACACTGGCCTGCTAGGATCCTAATTTTAGTAACCTAAATATTAAATTCAAATAGGCATTATATCAGAAAGTATCAAACAATGAGTACACCCTATGGGTTTCAAAGGTTGAACTTTTGAGAGAATCATGATCAATTGCTTTCTGCTTTGAAACACATGTGTAAAAACAAGTTTTGCATCGTACTTCTAACTCATAAGTACAGGTTAGGACTTTCCAACAATTGGCACCAATGTGAAGTCATATTTCCACTTGGGAAGCAGAAATTCCACATGTGAGCAAAAGGGAAGTAAGGAACAATGATCAATGTTTTATCACTTTCAATTCTGAAAGCTAAAATTATTAATAACATCAGCAAGGAACACTGCAAATTCTGATTGAACACTGTCAGACTAACAAACAAACAAAATCCCCAACCAAATTAGTATAGGAAGTAAAAGAATAATGCTAATTGAACTCATAGTAACAAAGAATTAAGGAAACACCTTATTTTTTTCTAATTACTACTGCAATTGAAAAACTTAATATTGTGCTTTCCTGAAATTAAAAAAAAATTAAATATCCAGTGTGATAGGTCATCAAGGTTTTTGAAGATGGACATAGGCCTTCTTTTTACTGATATGCAAAATTGTTTGCAATTTATTTCACCCACTTACTCTATTACTCTATAATTTAGTATAAATTACCATTCAGCCAATAAACTTGTAATTGTATGTCTAAGGTACTAAATGCATATATACGCAGATATCTATTTATTGCTGTTGGGCTTACATGTTTAACATTTTTCATGTTAGGGTTATTAAAGAAACATACTATGTTTAATAAACATTACAAACTACATATCAACTTTCCAGTAAAGAATCTGAAATTCATACTGCTTTATCAAACTTATTTTACATAAAGTATTGTAAACTTAAATAATTGAAAAATATTAAAATGTACTGCAAACGAAGCCTGAAATAATGAGCTAAAGAAAAATAACTTAAAATCTAGGATTATGTCATCTCAAATATAACAAATACTATGATGCGATTTGACATTTATGAAACTACATTTCAAAGCATAAATTTACACATTCTAAATACAATAACACACAGACATATATACATATATTACATATATATATATGAAGTCACACTGGTCTTACATTGATATTTGATATATCTGGGAAAAATATAATAACTTTACAAGACTTTCTAATAGGAACCTTTAGTATAAAAACTGTGTACTTGTAAGTAAATGGATTATAATGGGGAACCCAAGTGATGGTCTTCCATTTCAACTAGGTCATCCATTTTGTTGATTATTTTACTTTAAATGTTTAGGGGTTGGACATGTTATCTAATTCCCACTTCACCCCCATAGTTATTGGCTGGTTTTGTCTTATCCCAATAAGCTATTATTACTAATTTCTTTCAAGTTTTGGAGAATGAATAGTTAAGAAGGTTCAATTTTTCTTCTATACTGGAATTTTGACCAGATAAGCTTAGCTTGCAATTCTAGTTCTAAAAGGAAGTGTCAATGCCTATTTTAAGCTTCAGTGAGAAGGCTGCTATCTTCTTGGTTCAGCTGAATGCAGGAAGACAGAAAGAAGAATATCTTCATCATTGTGTCTGAAGTAATTATAGCATCTTGCATCTCATACCAATATCTGAATGACATCATGTAATAAATAGTTGGCCTCTGAAAATCATTAAAAGAAGATGGCTCATGGAGAGTGTCTGCTCCCATATTATCAAAGATCTGGCAATTTCCCACATTCAGTTCAAGAAGAAGACAGTTTTCCACAATATTATCAAGCTGATCACAGGATGGACCCCAAAGACTTCTTGTAAACAGAGGTACATCTTTCTTGTATTTCTTGTAAACCTCTGGAATGGTATTTAAGTTCTCAGAAAATTTGCTTGCAAAAGAGGCATAAACACCATTATTTATGTAATACATAAAGACTGGTTCACTACTCCCAGTTTTTCCTACTCCAGAGGAAATATCATTTTCAACAACTTTCTTTGCAATGATATCAATTGCTAAAAAATAATGCAAAAGATACATAGTAGTTTCCAGGTCCTGAAATGGCCTTACTGTCAGATCCTTCAGGAAAGTAGGTATCCAACAATGGATGGATGATATGACTAACCTCTTGCAATGGAAATTCACTATCTGTGAAACCTCTGCTACTGTCCAATATGGTCACCTTAAAGTCAAATTATCCTGCCATGTCAAACACAGATGGAACATTAGACAGAGCATGAATATACATTTGAGGTTCTTTTCAAGAGTTTGAAACATGAAACTTAACACCAACTATCTGGACATCAAGTTCCTTAGCACATTCCAAGTGGTGCCTACAATTCTTCAGTATGGTGAAAATTTCATGTTACTCTCATCTCCATTAATATCTTCTATTTCAATGTGTTCTAAGAGTTTAGCATTGGATGATTACATGCAATTTTCTTCAATTCAATTTCATTTGCACATGACATGATGTTAACCCCAGTTTTCACTTCATACTTTATCTGAGAAGATTGCTTAAATGAACTTACATCAACAGTTTTTTTCAGGAGAAACACCCAACTCTTGCACCAATGATATTTTAGGTTTTTGCTGCAACATGCAAATGTAGTTCCAACAGCTGCTAAAATCTCTAGAACAGTTGGAGTTGAATTGCATTTTATTGTGTAAGATGGCTTTGTTTGAGCCACAACATTCTACCACTGTGTTTCTTCACAATTTTTCCAAGATTTAAAAAAAAGCATTTTTCCTGTTACTGTATGTTTATAGACATAGTTATCAATAATATTTCCAATATGTATTCCTTCATCTAACAAGCCAACAGAGTCATTTGCATCTTCAATAAATTCTCCCATGTCAGCCATATTCCACAGAAAAAAAACAAGGAGATGGACCACTAAGCCTTACCCTTAGAATATGCAATGAACTGTACAAGTTAGGAGATGAAACCTTCCCGTCATCAACTAAGTTCCCAAGGTGACTCAGTGTTGAAATTGAACTGTTCTCTATAAAGCACTTCTACCAGGGGTGGAGAACCTGTGGCATTGAGGCCTCTAGGTCCTCAAGTGAGGCCCTTTGACCAAATCCAAATTTCACAGTACATGCCCCCTTAAATTAAGGATTCCCTGAAGATTCCCCACTACTGGAACCCCCTGGATAGCTATGTACCTGGTCAGAAAGTTTGTCATTAGAAAATGGCCCAAAGAGTCAAGTAAAACACCTTCTCTTTTTAGGCAGAAATTTTAAGGAGGGATATGATTACCTACAGCAGAAATACTTGAGGTGGCCTAGGCAATAGGACGTTGGGGAAGGGGTGAGGAAGGTTAGTGGGAGGACTATGGAAAATATGGCACCAACATCAGCTAGGCTATTTTTAAAATTTCCCCAAATGAGGTAGGGGCAGGTGGGGTTTTAGTCTGATATAGGCAGGTTCACTAAAGAGAAAAGCAACAGAGCAATAAAGGGAAAGGCTGAGGGAAAAAAGAAGAAAAAGTCAATGCTACAAAAACTTGGGTGGGGGAGCTAGCTGGGATGAAGATCAAGCAAGTGTGAGTGATGGAGTGCTTGGGTGTCTGTGCTTGAACCCCAGTTTGTAAAACCACATTTCTCCCCAGCCTCAAAACACTGTCTCAGGCAGTTTCTCTCTAGCTCAAGGGAAGCATGCCCTAACAAAATATCTATCTTTCTTCCTGATACAGTGGTGAACTGCACCTGTAGAATTTAGTAGTTTGACCCAACTGTGTACTGGCTGAAGCAGCTGTGTACAGGGTCATATCTATCATATACATCCTAGACTCAGTCATATGTATACTCTCTAGCTCATTATACAATCCTATATCCCTTGTAAGCTTAGAACATAATTTTATTCCCAACATCTATTTTGCCTAACAGGACATTGATGGGGACCGTCTGAGCTTTTCCAATCAGACCTGATCGCTAACTGACAGTGCTATTTCAAGCCTAAAACCACACCTCCATGCTGCCCCTCCTTGGGCTATTTCCCAGTGAATTCTGGGCAATACACCTGCCCTGTAAATATTAAAAGAGCATGTTTCTTTAAAAATTGACCACTCCAGCTGGCTCCAGCTCCCACCACCTCCAATTCATGTAAAAGGTGACTCTGAACAAACTTTGAAGCTACAGAACCCACAAAATGACACAGAGAAGCTAACCTCCCACTGAGGATAGCCCAGCAGGCTGGCAAGGACAGCCAGTGCACCAGTCTGGGAGCTGATCCCAGCCCTGTTAGAGCCAGAGTTTTTAGCCTTAGGGGGTGGGCCTGGCCAGCTGCTGGCTGGAGGGACTTTAGATCATCAGCAGCTGTGGTGGTTTTTAGAATTATCAACCGACAGATGTTAAGGACAAAGTGAGAGGTCAGTGAAGTGTGGACTTTGGGAGCCAGTAGTTGGGAGTGTGGTCTACCTTTATGCCCTGGAGGGAGAAGTCACTGAGGTGCCACAGCCATGCAGATGCCCCCACATGGCAGTTTCAGCTCCTGGCCTGCAGACTGTAGGGGGACCAAGCGACCACTCTGAGGGGTTATCGCTCTTGCTTTAACCTTGCGTGGATCTGGATTGCGGTCTAGGATGGAGGTCATGGGGTGTGTGACCAGCTTGCCAGATCATGTGGAGGATTGAGAGAGGGCACCCAAATAATACATTAGAAGCTTAAAAAAACCCAGCAATTTGGAAAAAAGCTCCCCTACCTGGTAATAGAGGCCTACTGTGGCAAAAAGCCCAAAAGTCAAGTAATTGAGTGGCACCATGAGTAAACGAGGGAAGCAAAGCAAACAGAAGAATCCAACATCAGACTCCTATTTTGGGGACAAAAAGGATCAGAGCATGGAACAGGAGGAGGACAGTGAAGTCAGAACTCCTGAAAAAAAAAAAAACTTCCGAGAAAAATACGAGCTGGTTACAGGCCATAGAGAAGCTTAAAAAGGAATCTGAAAATCGAATAAGAGAAGTGGAAGAAAAATTGGGAAGAGAAATGAGAATGATGCAAGAAAATTATGAAATGAGAATCAACAACCTGAGTGAAGAAAATAAAACCTTAAAAAATAGATTAATTCAGTTGGCAAAAGAGGTTCAAAATGGCAATGAGGAGAAGAATGCCTTAAAAAGCCAAATTTGCAAGATTGAAAAAGAATCTCAAAAGCTCACTGAAGAGAATCATTCCTTGAGAATTAGCCTGGAGGAAATGGAAGCTGGTAACATCATGAGAAATCAAGATACTATTAAACAGATGCAAACAAATGAAAGAATAGAAGGCAACGTGAAATATCTCATGGGAAAAACCACTGACATGGAAAATAGATCCAGGAGAGAAAATTTAAAAATTATTGGTCTACTTGAAAGCCATGATCAAAAAAAGAACCTGGAAATCATCCTTCAAGAAATTTTCAAGGAAAACTGCCCTGATGTTTTGGAACCAGAGGGCAAAATAGAGGTTGAAAGAATCCATCTATCACCTCCTGAAAAAGATCCCAAAAAGAAATTTCCTAGGAATATTATAGCCAGGTTCTGGAGTTCCCAAAGGAAGGAGAAAATATTACAAGCAGCCAGGGAAAAAAAATTGAATATTGTGGAAACACAATCAGGATAACCAAGGATCTGGCAGCTTCCTCACTAAAGGACTGGAGGCCTTGGAACATGATATTCCAGAGGTCAAAGTAGCTGTGATTAAAACCAATAATCAGCTTCCCAGCACAACTGAGTATCATGTTTCAGGGGAATATATAGTAATTTAGTGGAATAGAGGGTTTTCAAGCATTCTTGATGAAAAAAACCAGAACTGATTAGAAAACTTGACATTGAGAAACAAGAAGCAAGAGAAGCATGAGAAGGTAAACAGGGAAAAGGAATCATAAGGAACTTATCAAAGTTGAACTATTAACATTCCTACATGGAAAAATGATAATTGCAACTTATGGAACTTTTCTCAGTATGAGAATAATTGAAGGCAATAGGAGTGTGTGTGTATACATATATATGCATATATGTCTATGTAGGAGGGTATATGGGCATATGAATGTATATGTGAATGTGTTTATATATGTGTACAGGTATACATAGATAGAGGGCACAGGACCAGTTTAATAGGAAGAGATGATACTTGAAAGGTGAAATTAAGAGGTGAGAGAGGAATATAATGAGAGGAGATGGGGAGAGACAGATTGGGGTAAACTATCTCATATAGAAGAAGTAGGGGAAATGGTTGCAATGGAGGGGAAGAACAGGAAGGCAAAAGGGAATGGGTCAACCTTATTCTCATTGAATGTGGCTTAGGGAAGGAATGACATAGACACTAAATAGGGTACCTCACCCTACAGGAGAGTAAGGGGTAAGGGGATGAGAGGGGGGTCAATGGGAAGTAGGGCAGGCTCAGGGAGAGGGAAGTTGGAAGTACCCACTTTGGAAAAGGGCAGGATCAAAGTAGAGAATAGAACAAGTGGAAGGTGGGATAGGAGGGAGGGAAATATGGTCAATCTTTTACAATATATCTACTATAGAAATATTTTGCATAGCTACACATGTACAACCTATATTGAATTGCTTATCTTCCCAGTAAAAGTGGATGACAAGGGAGGAAGGGAATTAATCTGGAATTCAAAGTTTTAAAATAAAATGTTTAATACACACACACTCATATATATTATTATCAATATTATTTTACATATAAATGGGAAATAAGATATACAGGCACTGGGACATAGAGTCCCCCCATGCCCTACTGGAAAGTTGGAGTGGGGATGGGAGAAGATATGGGAGAGAGTAGATGGGAGGAGTGGATATCCAGTGGGATTGCTATTTTGGGGTGGTGGGTAAGGGAAAAACAGGGAGAAAATTTGTAACTCAAAAAAAAAGAATTTACCACTCCTTAACTCCTCTGTAAACCCTCCCTGATTCACCTAGTTAGCATAGTTGATATCTGATTTACTATGATTATCCTCTATAAACTTTAACTGTAACCCTTTAAGGTTGCAGATTCCTTAAAAACTCTTGCCCACTGTGAAGTGTAACAATAAAATTATACCACCCTGACTTAAATATTGCTTGGGTCCACAAATTCTTTCCATACTGAAATTCAGGGACTCTGGTTATTGGGATTCTGGAAACACCTATCATCCCATGACATTTGTTAACTGTCATTTCTTTTTGCTTTTGTTTTTTAATGGAAAATTATAATTTCCTTTGTAATTTTTTCAAGATATCTAAACTTCAGCAGGGTAATTCAAAGCATCTCACATCCTAGTACCATTTGTTAAATGTTCCACAGTGGAAAAGAAAAATACATGTATTTTTTAAAAAAGTCATAGACATAAAAGGCAACTCAAAGCCAATTTGCAAAAATTAACTTGTAATGATAATACATATAACTTTCAATTTTGCAAAATTAGGATCTAGTCTTCAGTTTCCACTTAAATGTAAATCCATTTCAAGAAGGAATTGGGTCTCTTTAATCTGAATATTCTTAGTCCTGATTAGACTTGCCAATTTTGGCTAGGAGCAATATTGCCTCTAAGCAAAAATCTTTAGCAGGTCAGATATACTTTTAGTATTATGTGATTGATGTGTGTGTGTGAAGGGGGGAAAAACAACAATTATAGCATTTTTTAAGACTTTGATGTCTTCTAAAAACACTTGTTTAACAAGATAAATTTATTTGTTCAAAACACTGTATTTAGAATATTTATTGTTGTTAAATATAAGGGCATTTATATTGCCATATTTTGTAGTTTTCATAGATAAGGAAACAGTGTTCCAAGTTTAAACAGTTCAATGAGTATGCCCCCCCCTTTTTAATGAAATGTGGAGAGAAGAAAAGAGTTATCAGACAAATGCAGTTCTGAATCCCAACCTTCAAAGTTTTCTTTTCCACAAACATAATCCTTGTATTTTTTCATTCTAATTCTCCTACGCCTATAAATGTTAAATAGAAACAGAGCCAAACTTCATGAAGATGAGTGTAATAAGAGGAGTGGGATCATTTGGCTATTTCTATTTTATTTCTTGTTTTTTGATCTTCCAAATTAATGACCATTCTCTGATCCCAATCCTTGTTGCTTTTTTTCTTCCCATTAAGTTCTGTTTTCAGGTAGAGTTCATAGACTCTGGTTTGAGCAGGTATGGGGTCACCACTATCCAGGAGAAATGTCATTGGTAAAGCCCTATTAATAGCCAAGTTTTATAATTGATGTTGCAGAATAGTTATGAAGATCAAAATCTTCAAGATTCTTCATTTTAAATAGCTAATCATAACTAATAATAAGACATGGTCCCCTATTCAAGAAGAAGTGTCTGAGGCCATTGCTGACGACAACCAAGGTCTCTTTCATCCATATTTTGCTCCTTATTTGCATTTTAAATTTAATTTTGATGAAAAGGATATACCGTCTTTGTTTCAAATTAATTAGTTCTTTTCTCCATTGAGCTTATTAAAATATTAATAAATTATCAAATTTAATGTTCAAAAGGCACTGTCATTTGCCACAAATGGGACAGATAACCTGTAGACAGAGAAATAGAATGACTCTGCAGTTAGCAAATGAGTGGTTACTAACTTACGATGTTTTCATTAAACAACAAGCTACAAAATTAAGTTGAAAACTTAAGTCAGCTTTTCCACAAACTAAACATGATGTATTTCTCCAGGCTCAAACCCAAGTTCTCCTCAAATCCAAGTTAAGTAAGGAAAGAGATTCCTATTTTCTCAGACACTGACTATTTGGAAGGGGGGACAATAGTCATCTATCAGTTAACTACAAAGGCATTATCCAGTTTAAGTTTTCTCCCATATCCCTTGATTTATTTTTGCCTCTTAATCCCACCTATAACTTTCTTTTAGTCATTTTTTTCTTCTCAGCAGTTCCTCTACAATGAGGTAGAAGAGTAGGACAAAGATCTAGCTATTGAAGAAAGAGAAAAAAATGTAATAAAATGAAGCTATGCTGGATATCACTGATCATCAGTGAAAATGCATGGCTTGGAGAAACAGTATAGATAACTGGTACTTTTGTATTTATATCATATTTCTCTTAAACCAGCAGTAGATGGATACTGGGGCTCAGATTGCAAGAAAGGCCATTTGTAAAGCCTGGAGTTGTTTTTAAAAAGAAAAAAAGCCTCCTCCATATATGGCCCAAGTCATCCTAATAGCATCATGAAAGCAAGAAATCAAATTTTAGCATTTTAAAAGAGCACAGGAATAGCCATGTTTCTTTCCCCTGCATGTTAGAATTCCATACTACATGCTATTCAACAAACTACATAACTGGCATCAAATGTATGGGGAGTATCTTCTCTAAAATGGGATACAAGTTTTAATGGTTTTGCTTAATAATAAGAGGGATACAATCAGACTTCTGTTTCTTCTCATTCTGTAAATGCATTACTTTTAACTTCCCATAGTTCTACAGAATTCTAGAAGCTCCTCTCCTAGGTAAAACTTGTCACTCTTAGCTGAGCAGATGCCATAAAAACCTGATCACTCTAACTTGTTGACTTCACTAACTTATCAGACTGGTATACACCAGTCCTGAAGACAACACTACCATTTTATTAGCAGTTTGAATGAACAAGTAAATGAGATGATGTTATTTTGTCTGATACTTTATTTTGTTCATTTGGAAACAATGTTAGTAATACTAAAGACTTTCCTCACAACCCTGTGAGGTAATAGTGAAGAAGGCTGTGTCATGTTATAAAGACACTTAAAATGAGCATGTGCAGTAGTTTGTATTGTACTGCATCGTATAGTGGTGGTGGTTTGAAAGGAAAATATGTATGCATATAATCAAATATGACACAAATTATAGACTTCACTTAGATTTCATGCAAGCTGAATTCAAGGAACAAGTGTAGCCTATATTTAGCTTCAAAGAGCATGTTTGAAGCTTACCAAACTCTAATTCTGTAATCTCAATGTTGTGGCTCAGAGATTGACAACACCATCAAAAAGAGAGACAGACAGACTGACAGAGACAGACAGAGACAGACAGACAGAGACAGAGATAGAGAAAGAGACAGAGAGAGAGAGACAGAGACAGAGAGAGAGGATGGTTACTATCATCTCCAAATCATAGAGTCAGGCCAAATGAGATGAAATGAGAATTGTTTCTCCATTAGGACCCAGTTTCTAAAATACAATCAGTCATAACAGTAAAGAAAATAAAGTCTAAAGGATACCCTCCATTTCACTTACAGAATAGCACTTTTCTTCCCTTAGTGCAGCTAAATCATCATTCCTGCTTCCCAAAATTGGACACTAAAGGACAATGGTACATAAGGGGGTCACCAAGAGAATCACACATGGAAATGGGAAGGATAAGTACAAAATATAAGGATTTTATTTCCCGACCTAGCCATTCACACACTTATGTATCTATTTGTCTTCCAGGCAAAGTATTCTCACTTTGAACAAAGGTATTTTTCTCTTCCCTATGTAGAGGGACATAGTTTAAACCAAGGTAAATGCAAGTCATTGCTTGCTTTCATGTACTCCACATAGCAGAATACTGGGGGGAGGGGGAGAAAGGGGGGAGTGAATACCCATTTTGAACTCAGGTTCTGTGATTCCAAGGTTAAGATTCTGACAATTGTACTATGTTATGTGAAGGAAGGAAGAAACCCTATTTATTGTGAAATAGTAGTCTCCTCTCTCATCGATGTGTCTGCAGAAATCTAACAACAGGTTCTGGGTGCTTTGTGGGTCAGAATTCTTTTCAAATAGTAGGAAATTAGCCTCAACTTATGTTTACTTGTTTGTTTATTTCTTTCAGTAGACACAAGTTCATTCAAAGCAAAATACTTTCATAAAATACCATATTAATAAAAGTAACAACAGAATACTCTCCCCATAAACCTGGAGCTCATTCTCCCCCCCCCAAAAAAAATCAATCTCTATGAGAAGAAAAAGCATGAACAGGGGTCACATGGGGGGAATACACATGAGGCATCATGTGTAGCCAGGGTATTGGTGTAAAAGGGCAACTCATACTTCTACTGTTTCAGCTCTTCTGGTGTCATGTTGCTTTCCTATAATAATAGCTAACATTTATACATTCCCTTAAGATTTGCAGAACACTTTGAATATATTACCTCATTTGACCCTTAAATCAACCTTGTAAAGTAGGTGCCATTATTACCCCCATTTTGAAGTTGAGAAAAGTGAGGTTAAGAGAGGGTGAATGGTTGCACATCCAGTAAGTGTGAGTCAGGACTGAAACTCAGGTCTTCCTGACTCCTAGTAGAGCACTTTATCCACTATGATACCATCTGCCTGCTTATCGAGCAGATGTGCACAATTTGGCAATAAGTCACAGCCAAAATAAATAGGCTTAACTTCTTCAAGCCACAGATAGGTTTTTTTCTATGCTTACTTTCCAAGTAAAGGTTTAATTAATGATTAAACTATTTTGCAAATAACCCGTATTTAAAAGGGGAATTTCAATTAATTGCATTTATTACTTAAGATTTTTATTTATCATGAAATCACATTGATGTTGAAAAAATTACTTTTCTAAGTGGCCCAAGTTTTAATACATTTTTCAGGTTTTCTTACTGTTTACATTTAGTTAATGTGACATTAATATACTTCTTGTCAGCAATGAGTTTATTGCACTCCAGACTCAAGTTTGAAATTGATTTCTTTAGAAATCGGAAAACCCTAGTAGCTGCCTCATTTTCTGAGTTCACTTTCTTGAAAATACATTGTTCCCCATTGAGATTTTTTTTTAACAATTTGTGTACTTTCATTTGTTTTTTGTTGGTGTTGAATATGTTTAAGTCAGGATGTTTTAATTTGAAATGACAACAAAGATTATATTGCTTCAGAAGTGTTATTACTTCACAGCAAATAAGGCACAATATTTTGTCTCTCATGTTGAAGTATCTATTTGTCCACTCAAGATTAAACACTATGTTCTGATTCATTCTTCCATTTCTTTTTATGACCCCTTTTACAAAGTCAACCCAAAATCTTAATGTTAGAACCAAAAAGTTTTCACAGCAACTGTTCACATCCAAAGAAATACTGAACTGAGTGTTTGACCTTGGAGAGAGCACCAGCCACTCATATAGTTTAGATGGTGGCCAAGCAGCAAGGGTAAGGAAGAAACCCTTGAATTGTTGCGGCTGATGACATAGTGGGCATCAGCTAGTTTAGCACATGGCTGCTCTCACTTTGTCCCTGCTCAACGCCAGTAATGACCAAAAACACCGCGAAAATATACAATTCTTGTTCTTCTCCGAATGGAGACAGACTGATGATGGTTGCTTGCTGAGGATCACATGACAAACAGGAGAGAGTGCACAATGGCAACTCACCCACAAAGTTACATGAGGGGCAAAATAGTGGATTGCTGGTTAAGGTAAGGCATGGACAAAGCACTCATTACATCTTTATTTACTTTTACATCCTCTACATTTTCCATGGGCTGCCCAGAATCTTTTGATGGGCCACAAGTAACCCACAGACTGCATGCTGTTCAGACCTGCTATAGGAGATTTGTAGCTTCTCCAACTCATTTGATATTCATTGTCATCTTAATGCTCTGTTTACCATCCACTAGTGATGATATAAGTAGTAAGCATAAAGGTAGAGTTGTAATTTTGTCTGCCCCTTCTTTCAGCCACTGCTACCATTCTCTGAAGTTGTTGTGATAAGTAAGCCTCTCTGTGGAGAGAGGAGGGAGGGGGCAGCTGTAGCTCTTTTCAGCAAGTTCTTTCAGCCTCTTAGCTTAATAAAAATTAGTTTATTCCAAGCCACCTGCTATTCCCTTATACCGTTGTGACTGGGGGAGGGGGGGAGAAAAACATGTTTAATTAGCTTTTCCTCCACAGGTGAGGGCTACAGATTTTTCAGCCAATAAATGCAAATTACTTTCTCTTAGCTAGGCTACAGCAGAAGGTAGTAAATATCTAGTTTGAAATCATATTCTCTCCTTAAAATATTTTCTCTTTTTCTGTGTTTTCTTATTCTCAGCTTACTTTTTATTTAAATTCTGGTCATAAACACATTTTTCTTCTTATTTTTTATTCATATTGCACCCTCCACCCTAATTGTGCTTTCATAGCACAAATAGAAAAGGAAATAAGTGAAAGTTTGATGAGAAACCACCTTTAAGGTCCTTTAGTCATATATTCAATGGAAATCACAAGGACTAGAATTAGAAAAGTCTGAAAAGGTTGGTGAATTTTGTTCCACTCTTCAACAAAGAATTAAAACTGATTTCTCAGGGGTGGCTAAGTGGTGCAATGGATAGAGCACTGGGCCTGGAGTCAGGAGGATCTGAGTTCAAATCCAGCCTCAGACACAACACAAAAACTAGCTGTGTGACCTTGGGCAAGTCACTTAACCCCAATTGCCCTCCAAAAAGTAAAAAAATAAAATAAAATAAATTGACTTCTCTCTTGGCTCTCTGTTTTTGTTGTTCAGTCCTTTTTCAGTCATGTTCAACTCTTCATGACCCTGTTTGGGGTTTTCTTGGCAAAGATACTGGAAGGGTTTGCCATTTACTTGTCCAGATCATTTTACACATGAGGAGACTGAGGTAAACAGGGTTGAGTGCCTTACCCAGGTTCACCTAACTAGTAATTTTCTGAGGCCAGATTTGAACTCCAGAGGATGTCTTCCAGACTCGAGGTTCTGTATCCACTGTACCACCTAGCTCAATCTCTCTATAGTTATGGCTATACAATACCAAAAATAGTTTACTGCAATGTGGGAAAAAATTAACCAACTAGTTATTTTGTCTAAATTAATCTAAAAACTAGTGCAGTGCTTAAGATGTAATAAGGTATAAAGAAAGACCTTTAACATATTGATGGCATCTTCTTTGCCAAATTTGTGGACAAGAGTGGACAGGAATTTTGAAAGATGAGGGGATATTGATGGATTAGACTTTGTATTAGTGGAGGAAATATATTCACCAATGATACCCCCAAAGTATTGAAGTATAAGATATTTCAGATAGTTTTATCTGTGTTTCTATTCAATTGGTGAATATGTTAAAAGCCAAATTAAACAAATTTGTTACCATGTAGTTTTAGACTAAGTAGTGACTCAAACTAATCACTATAGTGAGTTTCTAACTATAAAATATGCATCTATTGTGATAAAAATAATAAAAAATAATTTAAATTTAGTCATTTAAATATAATATATAATAGTTATAAAGCACTTTCATACCTAGTATCTCATTTTGATCTCATAAGAGAAGCAGTGTGGAATGTTGAATAATGTAAAATATCCTCAAATTCTGTCTCTTATACACTTTCCACAGCTTTAAGTAACTCTCTTAACCTCTCTGAGCCTCTATTTTCTCATTGGAAAAATGGAGATAAAAATATCTGCAGTATCTAGATCACAATGTCACTGTGAGCATCAAATGAGATGATGTATGTAAAACACCTCAACAGAGAACAGCTCTGAGAAGAAATCAACACAGAGGAGCTGGAACTTCTGTCATGTCCCTATGTCAAACTTGTTTCAATTCCTTTGGTTGAGGTCTTAAAATCTCTCTCTTACTTGAACTGCCAATATATCTTTCTGCCAAATGTAGAGTTCATTCACTCTGTGAATTATATGGTAAATTTTGGTCTTTCTCTGATTTCTGTTTGATGTGAGTTTGGATAAATTTATTTTCTAATTGCTAAGTGTGGTTTTTGTGGTCCTGACATTTGGAGGTGAGCCTTGCCTATGTAGCTTGGGATACTCCTTCCCCATTAAGGGATGACAACCCTTGAGCCTAGAAATTATTTGCCCTAGATTCAAAATATTCAAAGGTTGGGAAGGATAGTCGCTGTCATTAGTCTCCTGCCTCCCTTCCTAGCAGGAATCAAAGTCTCCCTTGGAGAAGAATGGGTGAAAGAGAATCTAGAGATATTCCCATTCCATACACATCTAGGAAGAGCTACAACACACCCTTACACATTCTACTCACTTATTCTTCTGCATTTGGAAGAGTCAAACAGTCAGGGAAAGTCAGTTCCTTAATATCTCCCTGATTACCAGTTTGCCACCCTAGAAACTTTTAAAAATGTCTCTTTGATTGAGAGTGGAACTTCTATCAAAGCAGGAATGAAGAATGTCTTTTCTTTCTAAAGCCTTCAGACAAACCCTAGCTCTTACAAAGGGATATATCATAGAGTCAGGATTCCCTCTACTAACTGGAAATATCTCATGAAAAATTCTCTGGACTTATCTGTCAACCTAGGTTATGTGTAAAATTAGAGATACTAAACCACTTCCCAACATCGCTATGAAAAAAATCAGCTCATTTAAACCAGAACATTGAAGGATTGGCTTTGTCTTCTTCTTAGACTTTCACCTTACTAGAGTTTAAGAACCTGATCCAGAGCTTTCCTACCTGTAGATGTAAATATCACAATACTTAGAGAAATGTATTTCCAATGCCAACTACAACTCACTCAAAACTTTTAAAACTTTGCCAGTAGTAAAAAAGAAGTTTTCATTCCCTTTCAGGCATTCATACTAGTGTAAGTTCAATGGGCTTTTATTTGCATTCTCTACCAGAAGAGTTTCTGCCCAGAGGAAAGGTACGTGGATACTTTCATCTTAAAATGCCAGGCTCAGTTCAACTGCTTTAGAATAAAACAATGGAAACAAAGCTAGTGGGTGACTGTAATAAGAAGTAAGATGAAAAGCCTTACTTACACAAAGTATGTCAGGCATAGATGGTCAGGGGCCTGAGAGGAGCTAACTTCACTAATAAAAGTGCACTATTTCTGGAATTATAAAAGACCAAAATCAAAAGAAAACAGAAAGAAATTGAAGTGTTTGCTTTATTCTAGACATTTTCTTTTGCCTTTTTGATTTTTCTCCTCATGTGGTATGTAGGAGCTAATCTGGGGAGGGTCCAAAACAGCCTTTTGAATTGGAACTGGCTAATGAAATACTTGAAAAGTTAGGGATTGTATTATGATAATGCTGGTTTTCATATATATGAACTAAATTTATCATCATTTTTACTCTTTTTGCCCACAAACTTTCTAATGACATTAGTGAATTTTCTGATGACAGTGAGGACTGGTGGTCTAAAGAGACATGTTATCAGCATTGAGACTTTCCATTTAAGTAAAAACCTTTTTGTTTTGCTTTGTTTTATTTTAATTTACTGGGAATATGGGTATCAACACTAGGTGCATGAGACGAGTTTCACTGAGGGTTAAAGATACATGTTGTCATAAATGTAAATAAAGAGTAAACATCACTTGGCCTCAATTTTCCATCGTCATGAAATGCAATCATTTCCACTCCCACTATACAAATCAGGAAACTGAGATTTGTCTCTAAGATAGGCACATTAACATTTGAACTATATTACAGTCAATAAATATAAGCAAACAGTACCTTAAAAATTATAGAATCTTAGAGTTTACAGGTCAAGAATAGCAAAGATGAAGAATAAGGGAACTCAATGAAGACCCAATCTTTAAGAGTTTGCATAATAGCTATGTAGAAGAAGCTTGGTAAGCCTAATTCCAGAAATGCATATACATAATTCTGAGCATACACAAATATTCTCTATTTCTTCTCAGCCTACTGAATGTTGATGAAAAATCTTCATAATTGGCTATTATGCCAAAACTGGGTGTTCATTCACAAAACTCATATAAACAAAATAATTCTTCCCTGATAGTAAGCAAGGCAATAACTGCTTTAAGTATCTGGGGAAGAGGTAGCATTGAAAGAAGTAGCAATGGCTACCTGACATCTGCCACCAGCTGCCATTTCTTCCTGTCTGTACACCAGGTGGATTATGAACACATGGTTCTTCCTCTGTTTCTTTTTTAAAATTTATTTTATTTTTTAATTTATGGAATAAAACAAGCATTTTCAAACATAATAAAGTGAAAAAGGTGATTGTACATGTAACTGCACATCTTTTATCTACACCTTGCTATTCCTTTTAAATATCCAATAAAGTTATTGTGTAAATTTCTTTTTTTCCTTTCTTTCTTCCAGCCTCTACACTACAGAAGGCTACCATTTGACACAAATAGATGTGTGTATGTTTGTTTATGTGTGTATTATTCTTACAATACTTCTATTTATCCGTTCTTTCTCTAGATGTAGGTATCATCTTTCTTCATGTGTACTTTATTTTTAATCTGTGCATTTATAATAGTCAAAATGACTTACTTGCTCAAAGTCATTCTTAAAACAATATTGCTGTTACTGTGTCCTCTATTTCTTTTGTCCCTATTGTGTTTATATTGTCATGATCTTAGGTCAATGAGTTTTGGAGATGGAACATACCAGGTTACAACCTTGTCAAAATTTCAGAAGAAGTATCAGAATCCCAGCAGCTGGAGTTGGTAACAGAGTTTGCCAATAACCACAGAAGATGAGACTGGGGAATAGGCCAGGGAGGATATGGCAAATCAGCCAAGCAATCTGATTGATGCAGCCATGATAAAATCAACCCAGCAGCCAAAGCATAATGCCCTGCAAGCTATTCTATGCTAAATCCACAGATGAGTTTTATAGAAGGGTTTTTTTGTAGTAATTACTTTGTTAAACTTTACTTTCTCCAAATACTACAATGGTAGAGAAGAATGTACTATAACTTCTCAGGAAATATCCCTTTGTACTACTAAGTGTTTTCCCAATTATTATCTCATTTGATACTCACAAAAGCCCTATGTAGGTACTATTATTATTTCCATTTTACAGATGAGGAAACTGAGGCAAGCAGCTCTCATATAAACAAAAGTGACTTGCCCAGTGTCAAACAGCTAATGAGTATCTCAGGTCAGATTTGAACTTGGGTCTTCCTGGTTCCAAGGCTCTATCTACTGTGTTATCTATCCATTGTTCTTCCTTATGAAAGGGGAAAATGT
This sequence comes from Petaurus breviceps papuanus, assembly GCF_028583685.1. Taxonomy (NCBI): domain Eukaryota; kingdom Metazoa; phylum Chordata; class Mammalia; order Diprotodontia; family Petauridae; genus Petaurus; species Petaurus breviceps. The sequence goes on from NW_027185655.1 coordinate 74,325,640, forward strand.
GTGACCATAGAAAAAATTAATTTTCTCATAAGGAAATAATAACTAGCTATGTAACAGCTTTACAACACACTTTACATACATTAGTTCTTTTGGTTTACACAACAATATTGTGAGGTAGATATATAAGGGATAAGATCCAATGCTTTCTTCTCTCTGTCAGGGAGAAGACAGATATGACCTTATGTTCACTAATGCTACATTTGCCAAATGAGCTATTGAATATACAGGGCCTAAAAAAATAAAATTAAAAAAACAAATATCCCTTTGTAAAATCTAATTAATATAAACTGGTTTTACAATGTTGTGGGTTTACTAACTGGCAATTAATATTGGGAAGAGCATCCTTAAAAGGTGCTTGTGAATAATGATATGAGGAAAGAAAACCCTATCCCTTCAGGGCTACCCTAACAACCCCAAAGTGGAGTAGCTCCTTGGTGTGGAAAAACAAGTCATTAATCTAAGCATGATTTGGGGGAGTAAGTTCAGAGCCTATATGCTGCATGGGTCTAAAGGTTGAGCAGATGACAAGGTCTAATGATACTGAAGATATTTTAAGAATGGGAGAGACTTTAGGAAAGAAAGGCAGCAGGGAAAGAAGTAATAGGTAGGGAGAGGTAGAGAGGGAAAGAGAGGGAGGTAGAGAGAGGATGGAAGTTACACTGAAAAAAAGGAGGGAATGAAGAAATCGAGTGCATGTATAGAGGGATTGGCCTTGGCAAGAAAATGAACTATTTCATTGTCAGAGACTAGACCAACTCCCCAACCCTTTCTTATACCTTTGGATACCTCCTCAATGACATTCTCTATAGCAGATTTTTATTGTTTAATTCAGGTAAAACTTACTGAATAACTAAACAGATCTATTTAATTTTGATGATTCTTTACTGAACTAGTTTCTCTTGTAAAACAATTCTCTCTCCTGTCATATTTCTTTGTCTTCCTTCAACACTTTTAGAAATTTTTTTTTCTCTATTTCTAACACATCAACCAACATTCTTCTGTTTTGCTACAATTGTTAACTTCCTCATCCAGCAAATGCCAACAGGAGTTATTTAGGTTTCTGAAAACATGCATTTGATTTCACTCTAGCCAAAAATTCCAGTTTTGTAATTGAGTGTCAAGCTTTCCAAAAGCCAATTACTTAGGGGACACTGACACTGTGCTTCCATTAATATAATAGCATAGCCGCAGTCCTACAACATGGCAGAATAATGCATTAACAAGAATGCTGTTTACATTGTTTCCTGGGATACTTACAGTGATCTAATCAATAGGACTTTAAAATGTCTTGTCTTTGAAATCAAGGGATCATTAATCTTTACTATGTCATTGAATTGTCAGTATTACCTTTACCTAATTGATGTCCATAGCAAAAGAACAGGTTTTATAAGAGACATGTAGTATAGTCTTGTTTACCTAAAAGAAACCCTACAAGTTTCTGTAAGGGAGTAAATAGGGAATTCAACTCGGGTACCAAAGCAAACAGAAAAAGAAGAGTTATCTATATTTTCAGTAGGTTTTCTTTCCCAATGTGTTTCTTTCTTTTTTGTTGAAAAAAGAATATGTTGGTATATTGATTTAAAATGTTTCTTACACTTCAAATGACTTTATGGAGCAGTATTCTACTATCTAAGATCAATGAATGGAAGTTCCAGTAAATAGAGTTCTAGGACTTAGAGTCAGGAAAACCTAAGGCCAAATTCCTATCTCTGATATTTAACTGGTTTTGCATCCCTAGACAAGCTCATTTAATTACGATTTGTGTCAAGCAAATCCCTAGAATTTTTACATACATACAGTCATAGATAGCATACCTGTCCTGACTGGGAGAGTCTGTGGAGGTTTGTCCTTGACAGGCACAGAACTAAACATTGTGATTTGACCAAACCATCTGGTCTTATAGATGGTATTTCATTTGGAAACTGAAATTTTAAATATCTGCATCGCAGTGTAAATTGCAGTTGCTGTTTTATTTCTGCATCCAACAAACTGGAGCAGGGAGGGAGGTATAAATCTGTGATTTCATCTCTTACAAAAACTATTCATGGCATGGAAACCATCTCCACAATGCAAATCAGCAACTCATTCATAACTTAAAGACTTCAGAAATTCCTTGACAAATAAATTAGACTACTGTGATAGTAATGGCAATTAAAGATTCCCCTGTATTGGATTGGTTTTCAAATTGATTGTGTTAAAACCCAGAGTTTGTTAATCCCACCTGTGGGATGGGCTTGTTGATGTGAAAAGAAAGTCCTGAACTGGGAGGAGATGGTGAGGTAGATTTGGAGAGACACTAGAGAGAGGCGGAAGATCTTTTTGGAAGCAGCACCTCGTGGAGAGAGAGAGACTAAGAGAATTGCTGGTGGCCGCTTTGAATTGCCCTGGACTTTTGAGACCTGCCCCCTGAGCTGCCAAGGACTGAGGAGACATGGCTGTTTTGCTGGTACTTTGTCTGTCTGTTTTGATGTTGTTTTGCCAGATTTGTCCACTGGTGAAAGACAGTCCTTTTGTTGAAGAAGTCCTGGAACCTGGCTGTTCACTAAGAAGCCCTGAGACTGTCCTGCAGACAGAGAGTTAATACTGTCCACTGGTGAGGGACGGTGCTGTTGTTGCAGGGGTCTGGAGACTGTCCTGCAGACAGAGTGAATAGCGTCCACTGGTGAAGGACAGTGCTGTTGTTGCAGGGGTCTGGGAGCCTTTCTGTTGGTTCGGAAGCCCTGAAGAAGGATTTTCTTGTTGTATGTTTACAGAAATCCTGGGAGAGGGATTTGCTAATGTGTTCAGGGGTTCTAGGACTGTTCTACAGACAGAGGATAAATTCATGAAGGGACTGGCAATGTATCTTATGGCCTTGCTAAGCCTTGTCTCCCCAGGAACTAAGATTGCTGAGAACTTGCCTCGTGTCAAGATGAAGAAAAGAGCTCCATTTGGGTATTAAGTGCTGTGTTTAAACTTGATGTAACTCTGGGGTAGATTCAATTGTGATCCAGGGGTGGGGAACTTTTGACCTTATGTTTGGAAACTAATCTCCATTTGAGAAGAGGGGCTTTGTGGTGGACTTAATTAAGGTATAGCCTAGGGGTGGAGAAGTATTTAGAACAGGGACTTTGTAATTGATTGAATGATTGGAAGGTCCTGGGGTGGGGTAGTACTTGGAGATTATTTAATCACACTTAGTAAATGCTGTATTTTGAATGATGTCATGTTTTGATCTTCTCTGTTCTTGGTTTGTCACTGAATAAAATAGAGAGCACCTATGCTGGTATTTTGAACCTGGGAAGTTGCCTTCTTTTGGCATTACATTACAACTACTGACCCAGGGTTGTTGACTCTACAGTTGTACCTCTATTCACCATGCCATGATGTCTTTTATAAGACATGCATAGGCTTGATACATTAAAAATCTCAATCACAATAAGCTCCCATAAGGCAAAGACTATGCCTTTACTAAACTTTGTATATACCTAGAATCTAACCATATGTTTCTTCAGCAGGTGATTAATGATTGTTAAATTGAATCAGAGGGTAAGGAGATCATGACTGTTACATGGTATCCTATAGATCTATGCAGATTGATTGAATGCTTCATTTTTATAACTTAAGTGAATGGAGATAATAATTTCACAAAATTCTCATATAGATACATTCATAGCCATTATTTTCACCTGGGTTTTAATATGTTTTCAAAACTCCAAGCATCCAAGATTTCATCCTCATGTGGACTCGGGAAAAGTAATAACTCAGTGGCTAACTTTCTGGTGATGAATCTTTCTGAACTTAGCTAGATAAGTCCTTAGATGACTACACACACACACACACACACACACACACATACACACTCTGCTGGACCCACACTCAAAACTTTTCTTTCTGGGTAGTATGTGTAAGAAGTTATTCTCACTAGTATAACCTTAGAAAACTAAGGATCAATTCATTTCTCACCTGGCTGCACAACTTTGGAACTTCTCTGACTAACTTTTCCACTATGCCCTCACATCAGATACCTTTCCCTACCCCAACTTTTCAACTTCCTTTTGTGTTTTCTCTTCCCTCATTAGAATGCAAGCTCATTGAAGACAGAGACTGTCCCTTCCTTCCATCATTATTCCTTCCTACTTCCCTTCCTTCCTTCCTCCTTTCTTTTTTTATGTTCTTTCATTCTTTCTTTCTCTCTTTCTATCTCCCTTTCTTTCTTTCTTTCTTATATTTGTCTACATAGCACTTAGCACAGTGCCTAACACATAGTAGGTACTTTCAATAAATGTTATTGACTATTATTTTCTCTGATGAGGTATCAGAGCAAAACTCTAGTTGACAGAATAGTGGACAAAGAAGGCACACTTAGTGTCAGTGTATACTGTCTGTACGCATTACTTAAGACAGAAACTGCAGTGAAATGTGTCATCTATATCTATAGCCTTTTATCTCATTTAGAATACATATACCAAAAGAACAAGGGGTGTGTTTAGTTAGATGACTTTTAATTTATCTTGTACCCCTATACACACACACATTCACACACACATGCAAGTAAGGTCACAAATTAATACTAATGAAAGTTGTTAAATATTATAATAGAGAAGCTGGCTAGTGCAATGGATAGAATGCAAGTTCTGAATTCAGGAAGACAAATCTTCCTGAGCCTCAAATCTGATCTCAGACACCTACTAGCTATGAGACTCTGGGCAAGTCACTCAACTCTGTTTTCCTCATCTGAAGTCAAGTCTTGCCTGATTCTAAGTCCTGGTAAGAAATAAGACCACATTTTCTACACTTTACCTGGGTAAAATCTCACACTTCAAAGCTCATCTCTGATGTTTATCATACAAATTGACCATGAGAGAAACAGAGAAAACAAGTTATGCTATGTCATCAACATTGTAGAAATGAATAATTTTGAGGTTTTTCATAAACTGATGATAATAGAATAACAACATTATAAAAACCATTTCGGAGAACCTACTAACAAATGTGATAAATTTGGGGTACAGCATGAAACATATATTCTTAAATCAGCCATTGAGAGAATTTGTTTTGATTCACTTTATATACTTGTAAGGGGAACTATTTATATCCCCCCCCCCAATGGAGTGGGAAGGGGATAAAATGGATTTCTATCATTTTTTTTTAAATTAAATAAGAAAAAAAAACTTCATCTCTCCCTATCTGCTGGTTCATTTTCTGGTACCTAGAAATACTCCCAAATTTCTTTCATTCTTAAAAAAAATTAATTAGAACTTATCTCTGTTAATTGCTATTTATAGTTTTCCTTTGAGGAGCATCTGAAAGGATGCCTGAGTTCCACCTGATCTATTCCAAAGGGGAGGATTACAAGGAACTAGAGAAAGAGAAGAGGGAGAAGAAGGGAGCAGGGGAAAGGAAAAAGTTAGCAGAGAGGAGGAAGAAGTTTAAAAAAAGGGAAGAAGGAAAATGAGAAGAAAAGGGAGGGGGAAAGGAGGAAGACTGGCAAAGAAACAAGAGAGGAGGATGGGGAGAGGAGAAGGAAGGGGAGGAGAGAAGGAGGGGAAGGAAAGGGGGAGGAGGAAGAAGAAGAGGATAGGCAGAGGGAGAAGAAGGGAGAGAAGGAAGTATGAGGAGGAGGAAGAAAAGGGTAAGGGGAAAGGGGAGAAGAAAAAGGTGAAAAGAGGGAGGGGGAGGTTATGAGAAGGAGAAGGAGGGTAAAGAGGAGAAGAAAAGAAAGAGAGAGGAGGATGGAAGGAGAAAGAGGAGGAGGTGAAGTAAATAGAGGAGGGGAAGGAGGAAAAGGTGAGAGGGAGAGGAGGAGAAGGAGAAAAGGAAGAAGGGAAGGAGGAGGAAGTGAGGAGGAGGAGAGAAGAGGGGGTTAAGGAGGGGGAAGGAGCAGGGGGAGAAGCAGAGAAGGGAAAGGGAGAAGAGGGGGAAAAGGCAGGAGAAAGAAAGGGAAGAAGAGGACGAGGAAGAAGAAAGGAAGAGGAGAGAAAAATTTTAAAAAGCTGAACTTTATGAGACTTTGCACTCTCAGTTTGAATCTGATAATTTCTATTTACATAACTTTGAATAATAACTGCCCTTGTCTGGGCCCAAAGTAGGGAGTTAGCATGCATGGTCTTTAATATATCTTTCAGTTCTAATTAGCTAGTGATATGGTAACATGGTAAAGCAGAAAGAGCACTATAATTGAAAGTTGAAGACCTGGGATTGAATCCTGATTCTACTACAGAGGTAGCTAGATAAGGAAGACTTGAGTTCAAATCTTACCTCAGAGACTTCCTAACTGGATGATTCTGAGCAAGTCATTGAGCCTCCGTCTCCTTTAGTTTCCTTCATCTGTAAAATGGGTATATTAACAGCACCCACCTCCCATTGTGACTGCAAGGATCAAATGAGATAATGTCTATAAAGAACTCTGCAAATCTTGAAGCACAGTGCAATCGAGATATTAGGAGGTACCCTATTTTCCAGAACAAAGGTTCAGCAAACAAGCTGTGTCCTGAGTTTGCAGTAACAACAATCTTTGTGCTCACCCTGTGGATCAACTTCCGGTCTCTGAGCTCAGCGAAGCACAACAGACCTCATTGTTACTGTTGTGCTTTATTATTGCTCTCATGCCTTAATGTTACTGTTGCTGTTGCTATTGTGTCTCTCTTAAAGTCACAAATATAAAAATCAAGGTTCAACCACACTAAACAGTCACACACACACACACACACACACACATCTATGGGCAGGCCTCTGGCATATGTATCTTTACTTGCCAGTCATTTCACTCACTTTGAAATTAAACTTCTGCTTGATTCCTGACTCTCCTGTCTCTGGGCTGCTTTATTAGGCTCTGGCCACAGTGTGATTGACACTAGCTATTATTACTTTTAATTACCTGTGTGAATATGAGTAAGAGACAGGTTAGTAAAATTCTGTAAACTCTAGTATAAAATAAAGGGGATTGAACTAGATGACCCAAAAGTCCTCTTCAGACTCTAAATCTATGATCCTGTGATTTCTGATGAGCATAACTAGAGAATAGATTACAGGACTTCATTAATGGGCATTGAAGTTCAGTGTCAGGGTTTCAGTCACCAGATATAATGCTTATCATATAATTTGTTGCCACTGTTACTATCTTAATGCCATACCCTGCCTGCTTCTGTAACATCCAGCTATTGATGGTTAATGGACCTGACATCAAATGCCTGGTTCTCTGTCATATTGTCATACTTCCCTAACATCATTCTCCTCCAACTTGTGAAGACATCAGCCTATTACCTCTTGGTGGATCTCCTTCAGAACTGAGTCAAGGAGAGACTTAGGAACAGATGGAGAGGAGAGAAATAGTTCAAGAAATTATTACTAGGATGTCTAAGCCAAGATGGTGGAGAAAAATCAGGGAGTTGCCTTAGCTCTTCCTAGTTTCTCTTGGTAACAATGTTAAATCAAACTTCTAAAAAGATTCTAGAGTGACAGAACCTACAAAAAGAAAGAATGAAACAAATTTCCAACTTAAGATGACTTAGAAGGACTTGAGGAAAGGTCTATATCTTCTGGTTGTAGGGAGAGCTCAACATAAAAAGCCACAGAATAGATTAAAAATTAGCAAGAAATAAAAAGAGCTCTCTCTTAGAAAGCTGTTATGGCAATAGGGAAGATCAAAACACAAACTCAGAAAAGAACAACATTGCCAAATGCCTACATGCAAAACCACAAAGGGGAATATGAATTGGTCTCAAGCCCCCAAAAAAAGTCTCTTGGAAGAGCTCAAAGAGGATTTCTAAAAGTCTAAATTTACTTTTTTTTTACTAAAAGAGATAGAAGAAAAAATGGGGAAAGAACTGAAAGATATGCAAAAGAAAATCAACTTCTTTGAAAAGGACAAAAATTGATGGGAAAAAACAATTTCTTTTAAAAAATGCAATTGAGGGGCAGCTAGGTGGCACAGTGAACAGAGCACCAGCTCTGGAGTCAGGAGGACCTGAGGTCTCAGACACTTGACACAAAACTAGCCATGTGATCTTGGGCAAGTCACTTAACCCCAACTGCCCTACCTTCCCCTCTGCAAAAAAAAAAAAATTAAAAAATTGCAATTGAACAAATGTAAAAGGAGGTAAGAAAGCTAACTGAAGAAAACAATTCCTTAAAAATTAGAATTGTGTAAGTGGAAGTTCATGATTAAGAGTCAGTCAAACAAAAATTTTAAAATGAAAAAATAGAAGAAAATGCGTAATAACTAATTAGAAAAATAACTCATATGGAAAATAGATCCAGAAGAGATCATTTAAGAATTATTGGTCTACCTGACAGCCATAATAGAAAAAAGCCCAAAAAGCATATTTCAAGAAATCATCAAGGAAAACTGTCATAAGGTGCTAGAAGGAGAGGGTAAAATAGTCATTGAAAGAATCCATTGGTCACCTCATGACAGAGATCCCAAAATTAAAACTCCAAGGAATATTGTAAGCCAAAGTCTTAAATTATCAGGTCAAGGAGAAAATAATACAAGCATCCAGAAAGAACCAATATAAATATCATGGAGCCACAGTCAGGATTACAAAAGACTTAGCAGCTTCTGCATTAAAGGATCAGAGGACTTGGAATATGACATTCCAGAAGGAAAAGTAGGTTGTGTGAAAGTGAAGAATCAGGGGGCAGAGTCAAGATGGCAGAGTAGAAACAGGACTTCCTCGGAGGTCCAGCTTCCACCTCCCCCAATTCATGTAAAAGAGAATTCTGAACAAACTTTGGAGTTAAAGAACCTACAAAATTACACAAAGAAGCTAACCTCCTTCTGAAGAAAATCTGACAGGGCAGCAGGAATCAGCCAGCACAGCATTCTGGGAGCCAAGCAGAGCTATGTGGCCTGACCAACCACTGGCCGGAAGGACTACAGATCACCAGCATCTGTGATGGTTTCCATAATTTTCAACACATAGATGCTAAGGACAAAGTGAGAGGTCCGTGCAGTGTGGACTTCGGGATTCAGTAGTTGGGAGTGCAATTGGCCTTTGCACCCGGGACAAAAAGCCACTGAGGAGCTGCAGCCCTGCAGTTGCCCCCACATTGCAGCTTCAGCTCCTGGCCTGCAGAGTGTAGGGGGTCCAAGCAACAAGTCTGAGGGGTTTTCACTCTTGCTTTAACCAGCTTGGAACTGGATTGAAGTCTAGGGTGGAGGTCCTGGGGTGTGTGACCAGCTTGCCAGAGTGTGTGGAGGCTTCAGAGAGGGCACCCAGCTAATATCTATGGCAGCTGAGAAAACCCCAGAGTTTAGGATGAAGCTCCCCTGTCTGGTGTCAGAGTCCTACTGTGGCAAAAAGCCCAGGGGTCAAGTGACTGAGTGGTAACATTAGCAGGCAAAAGAAGAAAAATAAACAGAGCACCCAAACTTTACACTCCTATTTTGGCGACAAAAAGGATTAAAGCATGGAACAGGAGGAAGACAGTGAAATCAGAACTCCTGGACCAAAATCTTCAAAAAAAAATAAGAGCTGGTTACAGGCCATAGAGGACCTTAAGAAGCAAATACAAGAAGTGGAGGAAAAATTGGGAAGAGAAATGAGAACGATGCAAGAAAATTATGAAATGTGAGTCAACAACCTAACTAAAGAAAATAACACCTTAAAAATAGACTAACTCAAATGAAAAAAGAGGCTCAAAAAGGCAATGAGGAGAAGAATGCCTTAAAAAGCCAAATTTGCCAGATGGAAAAAGAACCTCAAAAACTCACTGACGAGAATCATTCCTTCACAATTACATTGGAGCAAATGGAAGCTACTGGCTTTATGAGAAATCAAGATACTATTAAACAGATCCAAACAAACGAAAAAATAGAAGGTAATGTGAAATAGCTCATTGGAAAAACCACTGACCTGGAAAATAGATACAGGAGAGATAATTTAAAAATTATTGGACTACCTGAAAGCCATGATCAAAGAAAGAACCTAGAAATCATCTGCCAAGAAAATCTCAAGGAAAAGTGCCCTGATGTTTTAGAACCAGAGGGAAAAATAGAGGTTGAAAGAATCCACCGATCACCTCCTGAAAAAGATCCCAAAAAGAAAACTCCTAGGAATATTATAGCCAGGTTCTGAAATTCCCAGATCAAGGAGATAATAATATAAGCAGCCAGGAAGAAACAATTTGAATATTGTAGAAACACAATCAGGAAAACACAGGATCTGGCAGCTTCTACACTGAGGGATGAAAGGGCTTGGAATATGATATTCCAGAGGTCAAAGGAGCTGGGATTAAAACCAAGAATCACCTACCGAGCAAAAGTGAGTATCATGTCTCAGGGGAACATATGATTATTCAGTGGAATAGAGGACTTTCAAGCATTCTTGATGGAAAAAACAGAGATGAATAGAAAATTTGACATTCAGATACAAGAAGCAAAAGAAAATAAGAAGGTAAACAGGGAAAAGAAATCATTAGGAACTTATCAGTTTGAACTATTTACATTCCTACATGGAAAAAATGATAATTGTAACTGATGAAACTTTTCTCAACATGAGAATAATTGAAGGGAATAGAAATATGTGTGTATGTGTCTATATAGGAGGGTATATGGGCATATGAATACATATGTGAATGTGTGTATATATGGTTACAGGTATACATAGATAGAGGGCACAGGACCAATTGAATAGGAAGGGAAATTAAAAGGTGAAATTAAGAGGTGACAGAGGAATATAATGAGAGGAGATGGGGAGAGACAGCATGGGGTAAACTATCTCATATAGAAGAGGCAAGGGGAAATGGTTACAATGGAGGGGAAGAACAGGAAGGCAAAAAGCAAAACCTTATTCTCATTGAATTTAGCTCAGAGAGGGAATGACATGCACACTAAATAGTGTATCTCACTCTACATTATAGTCGGGGGGAAGGCGATGAGAGGGGGGATGATGCAAGGCAGGGCAGGCTGGGGGGGTGTAGGGAACTTGAAAGCACCCACTTTTGAAAAAGGACAGGATCAAAGCAAAGAACTGAGTTTACTTAACTAACTTACTAATATTTGGTAATGTTTTGCAAAGCTACACATGTACAACCTATACTGAATTGCTTATCTTCCCCGTAAGGGTGAATGACAAGGGAGGAAAGGAATGAATCTGGAATTCAAAGTTTTAAAATCAAATTTTTAAAATATTTATGTACTATTATTAATACCATTTTACATGTAATTGGGAAATAAGATATACAGGCACTGGGGCATAGAGATCCACCTTGTCCTACTGGAAAAGTCAAGGGGGTATGGGAGAAGATATGGGAGAGAGCATATTGGAGGAGAGGATATACTGTGGGACCCCTATTTTGGGGTGTTGGGTAGTGGAAAAATGAGGGAAAAATTGATAACTCAAAATCTGACAGCAACAAATGAGGTAAACCAGAAACTAATAAAGAATTTGGAAAAACAAAACCAAAAAAACAAACAAACAAAGAATCAACTATCCATCAAAAGTGAGTATAATCTTTCAGGGAAAAAGATGGATACTTAATGAAATAGGGTACTTTTAGTCATTCGTGATGAAAATATCATAGATGAACAGAAAATTAGATTTTCAAATATAAGACTCGAGAGAAGTACAAAAACGTAAGAAGAGGGGTGGCCAGGTGGCGCATTGAGTAAGAGTGCTGGCCCCAGCATCAGGTGACCTGGTATCAGTTCTGGCCTCAGATTCTTGGCACCCATGTAGAAAATAATAACTGGCCATGTAACCCTGAGCAAGTTACTTAACCCCAATTGCTTAAAAAAAAACATAAGAAGGAAAGAAAACAAAGCCATGTTATTCAATAAAGATTAAGTGTTTGCATCCTTATATGGGAAAATGATACTTGTAACTCTTGAGAACTGTACCTTTATTAGGACAGTCAGGAATGGTATATATAGACAGTGGGATGTGGGTATAAATTCACTTTAATGTGATGATACACAAAACAGTAATTAAGGGGTGAAAAATAAATGTACTGGGAAAAGGGGGAGGCAGAATAGGGTAAATTTCATCACATAAAGAGGCACAAAAAACCTATTAGAGTGGAGGGAAAGAAGAGAGAGGGGAAAGCCTTGTTTGAACCTTACTTTAATCATATTTGACTCAAAGAGGGATTAACAAACACATTCAGTTGTGTATAGAAATCTATCTTACCAAATAGGGAAGCAGGAGAGAAACAGGAAAGAAAAGAGAGGGGGATAGATAGAAGGGAGAGCAGGAGGGACAGCAAAAGTAGAAGGGGAAAGGAAAAGAAAGGGAAGGGCTGATAGAAAGGTGAACAGAATAAGAGAGGCAGTGGTCAGAAGCAAAACACGAGGGAAAAGGTAAAGGGTGAAAGGTGAGAGAAAAATATAAACAGCGGATAAACAAGATGGAAGGAAATACATAGTATTCATAACTGTGAATGTGAATGGGATGAACTGTCCCATAAAATGGAATTGAATAACAGAGTGGATTAAAAGCCGTGATTATACAATACACTGTTTACAAGAAACACATTTGAAACAGAGAGATAACACAAAGTAAAAGTAATAATCCAAAGCAGAATATATCATGCATCAGCAGAAGAAAAAACTTGAGTGCGGGCACATGGGAATCCTTATCTCAGACAAAGCAAAAGAAAAAAATAGATCTAATTAAAGAGGTAAGAGAGAAAATTACATCTTGCTAAAAGGTACTATACACAGCAAAGTAATATCAATAGGAAACATATATGCACTAAGTGGTATAGAATCCAGATTCTTAGAGGACAAGTGAAGTTATTTAAAGGAAGAAATCGACAACAAAAGTACACTAGTGGGGGACCCCAACCTCCCCCTCTCTGAATTATGTAAAAATAACCACAAAATGAACAAGAAAAAAGTTAAGTAGGTCAATAGAATTTCATAGATATGGTTGACCTCTGGAGAAAATTGAATGGGAATAGAAAGGAATATACCTTTTTTTCCTGTGGTACATGGCACCTACACAAAAATTGACCATGTATTAGGTCATAAAAACCTCAAAATCCAATGCAGAAAGGCACAAATATGGGGCATGTAGGTGGCACAGTGAATAGAGCACCAGCCCTGGAGTCAGGAGGACCTGAGTTCAAAGCCAGCCTCAGACACTTAACACAAAACTAGCTGTGTGGCCTTGGGCAAATCACTTAATCCCAATTGCCCTACATTCCCTCCTCCAAAAAGAAAGGCACAAATATGGTGCTGATACCTAAACCAGGAAGAGCCAAAACAGGGAAAGAAAATTACAGACCAATTTCCCTAATTAATATTGATGTAAAATGTCAAATAAAATATTAGTAAAGAGATTACAACAATTTATCACTAGGATAATACACTATGACCAGGTGGGATTTTTCCAGGAATGCAGGACTAGTTCAATATTAGGAAAACTATCAGTATAATTGATCATATGAATAGCAAAATTATTAGAAACCATATCATCTCAATAAATGCAGAAAAAGCTTTTGACAGCATACAGCATCTATCCCTATTAAAACCCCTAGAAAGCATAGGAATAAATGGTATTTCCTTAAAATGATAAGCAGTATCTATCTAAAACCATCAGTAAGAATTGTCTTTAATAAGCTAAGAGCATTCCTAATAAGATCAGCAATGAAACAAGGATGCCCATTATAACCACTATTATTCAATACGACACTGGAAAAGTTAGTTTAGAAATAACAGAAGAAAAAGTAATTGAAGTAATTAAAACAGGCAATGAGGAAACAACACTATCACTCTTTGCTGATAATATAATGGTATATTTAGAGAATCCTAGAAAATCAACTAAAAATTACTGGAAGCAACGAACTTTAGCAAAATTGTTGGATATAAAAGAAACCCACATAAATCATCAGTTTTTTATATACTGCCCACAAAACCCAGCAGCAAGAGATAGGAAGAGAAATTCCATTTAAATAATAATATACAATATTTGGGAGTCTATCTACCAAGAAAAACCCAGAAATTATATGAACACAATTAAAACATGCCTTTCACATAAAGTCAGATCTAAACAATTAGAAAAATATCAATTGCTCATGGGTAGGCTGAGCTAATATAAGAAAAATGACAATTGTACCTAACTAATATGTTGCTTCAAACAAGCAAAAGTTTATTTTGGAGAGCTAGAAAAAATAATAACAAAATTTATCTAGAAGAAAAAGAGGTCAAGAATTCAAGGGAATTAATGAAAAAAATGCAGAGGAAAGTGGCCTAACTGTACCAGATCTAAAATTATATAATAAAGCAGCACTCATCAAAACTATATGGTACAGCCTAAAAAATATAGTGGTAGATCTATAGAATAGTTAGTTACACACAAGACACAGTAGTCAATAACTATAGTTATCTATGGGTTAATAAACCTAAAGACTCCAACTTCTGGCATGACAACTCTATTGAAAAAAAAAACTGCCAGGAAAACTGGAAAACAGTAGGACAGAAACTATGAATAGATTAACATCTCAAACCCTATAGCAAGATAAGTTTGATAGGCACATGTCTTAGAAATAAAGGGTAATGCTATAAGCAAATTAGGAGAGCAAGGAATAGGATACCTGTAAGATTTATGGAGAACAGAAGAATTTATGACCAAACAAGAGATAGAGAATATTATAAAATGCAAAATGGATAATTTTAATTACATTAAACTTGAAAAGTTTTGCACAAACAAAACCAATGCAACCAAGGCTAGAAGGAAATCAGAATACCAAGAAACAATTTTTATAGACAGTGTTTCAGATACAGTTCTCATTTCTCGAATATATAGAGAACTGAGTCATATTTATAAGAATATAAGTTATTCACCAATTGACAAATGGTCAGAGCATATGAATAGGCAGTTTTCAGAGGAATAAATTAAAGCTATTTATAGTTATATGAAAAAAATACTCTAAATCATTACTGATTGGAAAAATGCAAATTAAAACAACACTGGGGCAGCTAAGTGGCACAGTGAATCAAGAACCAGCTCTGGAGTCCAGAAGACCTGAATTCAAATCTGGCCTCAGATGCTTGATACTTACTAGCTGTGTGACCTTGGGCAAGTCATTTAACCCGAATTGCCTTGCCTTCTTCCATCAAAAATTAAAAACAACCTATCAGATTAACTAATACGACAAAATAGGAAAATGTTACATGTTGACGCAGATGTGGGAAAATTAGTACACTAATGCATCACTGATGGAGTTGTGAACTTATCCAATAATTCTGGAAAGCAATTTGAAATTGTACTGTAAAATTGTGCATATCTGTTGATGTAGGAAGAGTACTACTAGGTCTGTATCTTAAAGAGATTATAAAAAAATGAGAAAAAACCCACATGTATAAAAATATTTATAGTAACTCTTTTTTGTGGTGGCAAAGAATTGGAAACTGAGGGAATGCCCATCAACTGGGGAATGGCTGAACAAATTGTGTTATATAAAAGTAATGTCACACTATTGTGCTATACATAATGATGAGAAGGCAGATTTCAGAAAATCCTGGAAAGACTTACATGAATTGAGGCTGAGTGAGGTAGGCAGAACCAGGAGAATATT
This sequence comes from Petaurus breviceps papuanus, assembly GCF_028583685.1. Classification (NCBI taxonomy): domain Eukaryota; kingdom Metazoa; phylum Chordata; class Mammalia; order Diprotodontia; family Petauridae; genus Petaurus; species Petaurus breviceps. The sequence continues at coordinate 74,341,144 of NW_027185655.1, forward strand.
GTATATAGTAAAAGCAATGTTGTTTGATGATCAATTATTGATCATATGATCAATATATGATAGACATATGATAGATATGTCTAGATATTCCTTTCAAGAAATCCTATATAATAAATAATATGCATTATATTGAGTGCTGTCCATCTTTCTTTTGCTTTCTTTAAGTTTTCTTTTGTTCTCCATTGTATACAATATGATAGACATAACTCTTTTCAGTCATACAATCATCTAAGACAACACCAAAAGATTCATGATGGAAAATTCTAGTCACATACATAGAAAGAATTGTGTAATCTGAATACAGACAGAAGCATACTGTTTTCACTTTTTTTCTTTCATTTTTTTTTCATCTTTTGTTCTGATTCTTCTTTCACAACATGACTAATGCGGAAATATGTTTAATGGGATTATATCTGTATAAACTGTATGAGATCATTTGCTGTCTTGGGGAAGGTGGAGGGAAGGGAAAAAGGGAGAAAAAAAATTAGAATTCAAAATCTTATAAGAGTGAAGGTGAAAAAAGTCCTTTACATGTAATTGTAAGTAATAAAGTACCATTATTTTTGTTTTGTTTTATTTTAATTTACTTTGCTTTTTGGAGGGCAATTGGAGTTAAGTAACTTTCCCAAGATCACACAGCTAGTTTTGTGTGTGTGTGTGTGTGTGTGTGTGTGTGTGTGTGTGTGTGTGTGTGTGTGTTAAATGTCTGGGGCCAGGTCCCAACTCAGGTCCTCCTGAATCTGGGGCCTGCACTCTACTTACTGTGCCACCTACCCACCCAAAATACCATTATTTTAATTGGGGAAGGAAGGAAAGAACTTATTACTACAAAATTACTTGGTCACAAGGAAATCCAAATACTAGTACCAGGGTGTAAGATCTAAATCAAAAGAGTAGCAAACTTATTGATAAGTGAGAACTGTATACTTTTCTTTTTCTGTAATCTGTGAAGTGGCTATATTTGTTTTACATCTTGGAGCAAAGTGAAAGTGCCAGAGGGTATTAAATATCCCTAATTACAAATAATGGGGGAGTGCAATGTAGGACAGGGAAAAGAAGAGGGAACCAAACTGACCATTACTCAAAAAAAAGATTACTGGGGGCAGCCAGGTATCACAGTGAGTAAGAGCACTGGCCCCAGAGTTGGGATGATCTGGGATCAAATCTGGGCTCAGACACTTAGCACCACACCCAGAAATAACTGACCGTGTAACCTTGAGCAAGTTACTTAACCCCAATTGCTTTTTTTAAAAAAAAAAGATTACTGGAAATCTCTAATAAATAATTTCTAGACCAATAGCCTTATCTTTATGCTGTGAATCTGTCATTGTATAAATGAGACCTCATAAGGCCAAAGCATCTAGTGAATTTATTGATAAAACCAGCATGTTTCTGGTCAGTGCAGAAGCAGTGTGGCAGGGACTCTACTGGCTGTGGGCACTTAGAGGAGGCTGGAGGTCCTGGTTTCAGTTCCAAGTCAAAGGGGAAAACTGAAGGAGGATCTGAGGCCAGAGGAACTATGCCCCATACCCCATGGCTAGAGGTGATAGCTGCTACAAATTTAAAAATATGTATTTAACAGGCAAAGGAGATAGAGTCCAACCATAAAGAATTACTATGGGCCTAGATAAGACTGGGGTTTGCCTTCAGAGGAAAATATTGGAGCAAAGAAACCCTCTTATACCCCAAGGAGTAACATCAAATGGTCACCTGGCCAAAAAGAATTCCTAGAATAACTTTTTAAAAAATAAAAAAGAGATTGAGGAAAAACTACAAAAAAATAAGAACAATAAAAAAAAACTAATGAGATTATAAAAAAGTAAATCAATTAGAAAAGTAGATATAGAATCTTAAGGAAGAAAATGACTACTTGAAAATCAGAATTGGGCTAAGGGACATTAGTGAAGTTACAAGAGATCAAGAAATAATAAAATATAAAGAATGAAAAATATAGAAGAGAATGTGAAAAAATCTCAAAACAAAAACAACTTATCTGGAGAACAGATCAAGAAGAGTAAATATAAGAATGATTGGACTACCTGAAAGTTATGCTTAAAGAAAAGAACCTTGATATAATAATACAAGAAATAATTAAAGAAAATTATCCTGAAAAAAAAAAACTAGAACAAGAAGAGAAAGTAGAAATAGAAAAACAATTCACCAATCAATACCTGAGAGATATCCTATAAGGAAAACCTATAGGAAAATTATAGTTAAATTCTGAAATCCCCAGATCAAAGATAAAATATTATGAGCAAAAAGTAAAAACAATTTAAATATGGTGGTGCCACAATTAGAATCACACAAGACCTAGCAGCAGTGACTCTAAGAGACCACAAGCCTTGGAAAACAATATATTAAAGATCAAAAGAACTGAATTTCTGACTAAAAATATCATATCAAGAAAAGTTAAACATAATCCTGAATGGGAAAGGAAAATATGGACATTTCAGTGAATTGTCAGATTTTCAGGATTTTACTTTTTTTAAAAAAGCCTGAACTTAATAGAAGATTTGATATACAAGAGCTAAGAGAAATATAAGGTATGTGCTAAAGGCTATAAGTCCCTTACAAGGGACTCAATAAGGAGAGACTGTTTATTTTTATGTGTGTAAAATATGAAATGTTATGTCTAAGATTGTTATTAGTAAATGAGTAGTTTGTAAGAAAGATTGGGGGAGACCTGAGTTTGATGTAATTTTTAAAAGTAAAACCATTTCAGAACAGCTAAAAAGAGAAATTATTTCATTCAAATGAGGTGCAAGAGAAAGAACTGACATAGAGGAATTAGGGGAGGAGGACTGTCAGTTGTGGAAACCTACTTTCATTGGGAATGGGTTAAAAATACACACATACACATATGTATGTGTGTGTGTATATACATATATATGCATTATATACATATATGTGTGTATATATATGTATGTATGCAGAGAGACAGTCTAAATTCAGAAAAAAATGAGAGGGGGGATGCAGCTAGGTGGTGCAGTGAGTAAAACCCTGGCCCCAGAGTCAGGAAGACCCGAGTTTGGCTCCAGCCTCAGACACTTAACACCCATACAAAAAAAAGTAGTCGTGTAACCTTGGGCAAGTTATTTAACCCCAATCACCCTCAAAAAAAAGGCAAAAATAAAAAAATAAGGGGGAATAGAAGGGTTTTTAGACTGATGGGAATGGGAGTATAAGGGAAGAATCCTTGGAGAGGGGTAGGTTAAAGAGGGCAGGTAGGAATAAAGTAGAGTAGTCAGGAGGTACAGGAAATAAGAGATATGCACACATATAAATAAGGATCAAGAGTAGAATTCATTAGGGGAAAAGGAGCAGGGGTGCTAATCATGATATTGGACAAAGTTGAGGCTAAAACAGATTTAATCAAAACAGAAAAATAAGGAAACTACACCATATTTAACCATATTGATCAACATTGGTTTGGACTATTTAAAACAACTAGACACTAAAAGATAGGGATATTGTTATGCTCTAGGAAATGACAAGTTGGTGGACTTGGAAAAATATGGAAAAATGGGCTTATGAAGGAAGAGGTTATACACCCTTAGAGGGAGGAAAAATAATTATAGTATGGTCTTACATAGATGTATATGAATGCATACATCTATATATTACTATGATTATTGAGATCCAAGTATATGTATTGTAAGCATATATATGTGTGTGCATATGTGTATAACTTTGTGTATACACATCTGTATATGTATGCATGTGTGTCTATATGTACATTGTGTTATGCATATATGTATATTTAACTGCACAAATATACAATATATTTATCCACACTTAATTGTAGCCTTCTTGGTGGGGGAAAGAAGAAGGGGGGAAGAACAAAGTAAAAAGCATATAGCAGGGAACAAAAGAAAATTTACAAGGAAGCAAAGGAAAGATGGACAGCACTCAATAAAATGCATAGTATTTATTATGTAGGATTTCTTTCTACATATTTTGAACCCTCTCACTTTCTGCTGTGCACATGCAAAGGCTTTTTTTGTCTTTTTTTAGGGATGTTTTTTTCTTTTCTCATTTTGTATTATTTGTTTTAGTATTTAAGCTTCTTTCTTTTTTCTGATTTTGTATTTAAGTTTAAATCTTTTTAATTGCAAATTTAGAGGACAGAGTAAGGATGTTGGAGTAAAAGCAGGAACTTGCATGAATTCCTGCACCAACCAACTCCAACAGCCACAATGTATGACTAAACAAATTTTGGAGCTACAGAACCCACAAAGTTACAAAGAGAAACAAATCTCCCATTGAAGACAGCCTGGTGGCTGACAGAAAGGGTCTATAGCATGAGGCTGAGCAGTCCCAGGTGAGCCACATGGGCCCAGACCCAGGGCAGCCACAACCAGTGGCACAGACAGTCCACAGGAGACTCCAGGAGAGTGAATCACCAGCAGCTGTGGTGGTTTCCAGACTTCTCTACCCACAAACTACAAATAAAAAGTAAAAGTTCAGTAGAGAACTCTGTTAGAAGCAGGTGATGGAACAGCATGGTCTGGCTCCTGCCCCTGGGGGGAGAGGTGCAGTGTGGCAACTGCAGCTGCTGCCAAAAGGCTGCCTCCAGAGCTCCAGTCCTGCAGATCATAGGGGGACCAAGTGACCATTCAAAAGGTAATTGCTCTTGGATATGGGTCATAGTCTTGGGTAGTGGTCCCAGGAGGAACATTAGCTGTCAGAGCTTGAGGTGGCTATAGAGATGGCACCCTCCTCATACCTCTGGCAACTACAAAAATCCCAGCAATTTGGGACACAGCTCTCTCCACTCAGGAAGCAGAGATCTACCTTGGCAAAGAGCTCAAAAGTCAAGTAATTGGCTGTCAAGATGAGCAAAGAGAGGAAGTGCAATCAGACCATAGACTCCTTTTTTGGGATACAAAAAGGATCAAAGCATGGAACCAGAAGAAGACAAAAAAGTGAAAACTCTGGCATCAAAATATTCCAAAAAAATATGAACTGGTTATAGGCCATGGAAGAACTCAAGAAGTATTTTGAAAATCAAGTAAGAGAAGTGGAAGAAAATTTGGGAAGAGAAATGAGAATAATGCAAGAAAATCATGAAAAGCGAGTCAGCAGTCTGCTAAAGGAGACTAAAAAATACTGAAGAAAATGACACCTTAGAAAATAGATTAACTCAAATGACAAAAGAAGTCCAAAAGGCCAATGAGGACAAGAATGCCTTAAAAAGCTAAATTGATCAGATGGAAAAGGAATTTCAAAAACTCACTGAAGAGAATAATTCCTTCAAAATTAGATTGGAGCAAATTGAAGCTAATGACTCTATGAGAAATCAAGATACTATAAAACATATCCAAACCAAAAAAAATGAAGGCAACATGAAATACCTCATTGGGAAATCCACTGACCTGGAAAATAAATTCAGGAGAGATCACTTAAAAATTATTGGACTATCTGAAAACCATGATTTAAAAAAAGAACCTAGAAATCATTCTTCAAGAAATGAACAAGGGGAGCGTCCAGGTAGCACAGCAAGTAAGAGTACTGACCCCAGTGTCGGGATGACCTGGGGATGGAATCTGGGCTCAGATACTTAGCACCTACCCAGAAACACCTGGCCATGTAACCTTGAGCAAGTTACTTAACCCCAATTGCTTTTTTAAAATAAAAAAAAAGAAATGAACAAGGAAAATTGCCCTGATATTCTAGAATCAGAGGCAAAACAGAAATGGAAAGAATTCCAGATAACCTCTTGAAAAAGATCCTAAAAAGAAAACTCCTAGGAATATCACAGCCAAATTCCAGAGTTTCTAGGTCAAGGAGAAAATATTTCAAGCTGTCAGGAAGAAACAATTTGAGTATTGTGGAAACACAGTTAGGATAACAAGATCTAGCAGCTTCTACATTAAGGAACTGAAGAGCATGGAATATGATATACCAGAGGTCAAACGAGCAAGGATTAAAGCGAAAAATCACCTACCTAGCAAAACTGAGTATAATGCTTCAGAGGAAAATATGTGCATTCAATGAAATAGAGGACTTTCAAGTATTCTTGATGAAAAAAAAAAGCTGAATAGATAATTTGGCTTTCTAATACAAAAAGCAAGGGAAGGACAAGAAGGTAAACATGAAAAAGAAATCATAAGGAACTTATTAAAGATTTACTATTTACTTTCCTACATGGAAAAATGATAATTGTAACTCATGAGACTTTTCTAAGTATGAGGACAGTTTAAGGAAATATATATATTTTTATATATGTATACATACATAGATACATATAGGACGCTGAATGTATGTATAAATACATAAGTGAGTGTGTGTATGTATGTGTGTGTACATGTATACATAGACAGAGGGCACAAGATTAGTTGAATAGGAAGGGATGATATCTAAAAAATAAAATTAGGAGGTGAGAGAGGAATATAATTAGAGAAGGAGACAGTGAGAGATAGAATAGGGTAAATTATCTCACATAAAAGAGGCAAGAGAAAACTGTTACAATGGAGTGGAAGAGTAGGAAGGGGAAAGTGAATGGGTCAACTTTGCCCTCATTGAATTTGGCTTCAGGAGAGAATAACATACACACTCATGTGGGTATCTTACCCTACAGAAAAGTAGGGGGAAGGGGATACAAAAGAGGGCAGACTGGGGGAGAGGGTAGTTAGAAGAAAACACTTTTGAAAAGGGACAAGGTCAATGTAGAAAATAGAATCGGGGGAGGGGGATCAGGATAGGATGGAGGAAAATATAGTTAGTCTTTCACAATAAAACTACTATGGAAACTTTTTGCATAACTACACATGTACAACCTATATTGGATTTCTTGTCTTCCCAGTGGGAGTGAGTGAGGAGGGAATAAGGGAAAAAATCTGGAAATCAAAGTTTTAAAAACAAATGTCTAAATTTTTTTTTACATGCAACTGTGAAATAAGATATATAGGCATTGGGGTATAGAAATCCATCTTGCCCTACTAGAAAGTTAGGGAGGACATGAGGGAGGATATAAGAGAGAACAAATTGGAGAAAAGGGTATTCAGTAGGCTTGATATCTTTGGTGGGCATAAGGAAAAGACAGGGGGAAAATGTGTAACTCAAAATCTTGTGGAAATGAATGTTGAAAACTAAAAATAAATAAATACAAGATTATTTTTTTCAACAGGGAGCAAACAACAAAAACAAGGGAGAAGATTCTGGTCCTTCTTTAGAAGGATTTAGTTTTGGTGCGGTAGTTGAAAATTGTCCCTGGATGTCCTTCTACCCTCAACCTTATTTTTTTTCCTTTCCTTCTCTATTGTCCTTTGTGAGAAGAGACCATTTCATTCTTTGTATTTCTATCCCTAGCACCTAGGATAAAAAGGTTCAGTATAGGTCTTTGCTTTCCACATAGTCTCAGTCCTTACCTGAAAACCTTTTCTTCTTCAAATTAGCTGAAACATAATTCATTTGTTTTATTCATTTATAAGATCAACTAAGATGTGATAGCAATATTTTGGTATTAAAGACATTACATCAATGGCATGATGTGAATGATACTGGCCCAACAATACAACTGAAATAAGCTGTCTCATGCAATATTCTCAGCCACGAATAGTATAACTTGGCTGATATGAACTATAGGGCAGTTAAGTGACTCACTGGGTCTGAAGTCAGGATATCTTTTCCTGAGTTCAAATATGACCTCAAATACTTACTAACTGTGTGACCTTAAGCAAGTCATTCAACCCTCTTCTCCTGAGTTCTGCATCTGCAAAATGAGCTGGAGAAGGAAATGCCAAACTGCTCCAGTAACTTTACAAAGAAATTTCCAAATGGGGTCATGAAGAGCCAGACATGGCTGAAAAGGACGCAAGAACAACAATATGAACAAATATGAATACTATACAGATAAACTATTGTTCTAATATTATAAAAATAATTATTCTACCAGTGTGCATCAAACCAAATACAAATATCAATTTTGTCTTGGTCTATTAGGGAGCTAGCAAGGGCTATGCATGTTAAAAAAAAACTTTTTTAACATGAAAAAAATCTTACTGTTTTCTTAAATTCTTTATAAAGTATGTCCTTGCTTTCAATCTCATACTGAATGTTTCATAAAGAAAACACAAATAAACAATTTGGCAAATACCAGGGCCACCCAAAAAGTCAAGTTTCTAATTAAATCAGAAGGCTCTATGTGATTAATTATAATCCTAGTACATCAAATCTTACTCCATCTACTGATTACTTTTAAGTTTATCCCCAAAAGCCATGAAATTCAAGGCCTTGCTTCCAGAAAACATCCATTAAATTTTCAGTCCATCATGTTTTGGTTCCTCTTCAGAAATTAGGTCAAAACATAACTGTCCTCAAATGTCTTTTTGACCTGCATTTCATTCATTCAAACTGGGTTTCTTAATAATTAAATTTCTTTTTGAAAAGTTCTAATTCATTAAATTGAAAAAAGTCCTTGAGCCATAGGAATACTTTCTTTCTTGTCCCCACAGCTCCCTCCATGACTTTTCTCAGACTATGTCCTCATTCATTACTTCCAAGTTCCTTCTGTGTACATCTTTCCAATAGTCAGTACCAGCAGGGCACCTTCACATGTTACAATATAATGAGGCACACTAACAATCCATGAGTCCCTGAAGAAAAGTATTACCTGATCTGCTTCATTTATTCCTTCCAATAATCATACCATTACCTACAGCTCCTGTTTTTAATTAATTGTATCTAATGATTAACACTGGCCAATTTGCATCCAATTACAAACTCTGAAAAATTAGAAGTGGGTGAAAATTGAGTGCCATTAATCACTCTGCAATGGGTGCTTACCTAACTATCAAGTAGGAACATGCTGTACCTTCCCAGATGCATTCAATGAAAACATGTCTGGGGGGGTTATTGAGAAAAACTGTAATTTGATACCAAACAAGACTCCAAGAAATCCCTTTTGTTGTCAGTCCCTCAAGTCCTTCATCCATGAACAACATAATAGGTATCCTAGGTTCAATCTCTTCCCATCTTCCCATCTGTTCTATCCAATTGTATTTGAGTTCTCTACTTTAAAATTCTGACGTTCTGGACACTTTGACATAATGAAAACAAAAACAATTTACTTGATGCAATGACTTCATGATACCAAGTAAATTTAAATTCTCCCATTAATTCTCCCAACAACTATGCCTGCTTTTAAATCCCTAGGCATGGGAAGTTGTGAATACATCCCTGGCTTCAAGGTTAATCTAGGGAAGCCAGAAACATTGGGATAGCAACCAGAGACCATCATGAGGGTCCCACTGAATATCACTAGAAATTTGATGAAATGTTGCTTCTGACATGGTTGCTGTGAAGCCTTCCCAGAGGCTGTAAGAATGGGAGTGATATGCAAAATCCAAGTCAGGTATTTTAAGAGTAATGCAACCTCCCCCATTGATTCAGTACCAAACATGTGACACCAGAAGAAAAGGAAGTAAAACCTCAAAGTGCCTCAAACTCTCTGAAAAGACACAGGGTATGATACTTGTCTTCCATCTGGTCCTGCTTCTTTTCCCTTCCCAGCATTATTTTCCAAATGTCCTTAATTATGCATACACACACACACACACACACACACACACACACACACACACACACCATCTGCAAAAGGTAAAGTCTCTCTGATCCCATTGACTTTAGGGAATACTTTACACTAAAATTCAAAGCATTGTTTTGATGTTCCTGTTGCTCAAAATGCTGCCTGAAACTATTATCTTGAGATAATATACTCAATTTGATCCAATGAAATAATTAGACCTCTCAGTTGCTGGGTATTGCACTACAGTTGAGGGAAAATAGTAAAAAAAAAAAAAGACTGAGCTGTCTTGATTGCTGTCCACACAGGGCTTATAATAAATAAGAAAATTAGGATGCAAATATTTATAATATACTGTAGTGTTTTAAACATTTGTAGAGAAAATACATTTGGAAACATCAGCAGTGGCAGACTCAATATTGTCTTTAGTTAAGACAATTGTATTGGATAATTCTGATCCCACTCAAGCCTTTTTGTTTTCTTCAACCAGATAGTTTATATTAAAAAAGAAAAACAGGTTTGAGGGCCTGGATTATCTTTGAGATATCCATTAAAAAGTCCAGTCAGTTTGTATGATTTCCTTATATAGATGCTCCATTTACCAAGTTCACAGCATTAATTTACTCTTTAACATACAATTCATAATAAATGAATAAAAAGTCAGTTAAGTGCTTGCTCTGTACCAGGAACTATACTAAGCACTGTAATACAAATAAAAAAGTGAGTTGGCCAGTTCAAAGAGCAATAATCTCTTAACTGGTTTCTTCACTCCCATTTTCTCAAGCACGTCCCAAAACATGTTACTCCCCTGTTCAGAAACTGTCAATTGCTTCTGCATCACCTTTCTCATTGCAATTCTTTAATCTTGTGTCTATGATCTGACTCCAGACTACTTATTGAGTTTCATTCTCCACTCCTCCCTTCCTTATCCACATCCTTTCATACAACAAAGCTGGACTCTCCATTGCTGGAACATTCTTTATTTTCCCTCATCAATCTACTTATTTATGCCATGTATTCCATGTGAAATTCCTCTTTCTATTTAAATCCTGTCCATACATGAATCTATAAGTCAAAAGTATTTAAGTGCTTACTATGTACTAGCTTTCAAATGGTCCCTCCATGAAATCTTCCCTGAGAACTCTAAGTAAAAATCATCTGTTCTTCCTCTGAACCTTGTTGCTTACTGCTTAATTATATATACAGACATACATGATTATATATGCATTTATATGTATGTATTGTTATAATGTGTAATATATAACATGTGTATATATATATATAATAGCCTTGCATTTAGTTCACAATATATTTTACTCCTTTATGTTGTTATTTTTCCCCTGTCCAACAATTATCTTAGCACCCTGTTCATAGCTCAGTTTTGGCATTGATCAATCTATGTTATACTATAGATATTTCTGTAAATCTTCTTCATTATACTGTAAGTTACTTGAGGACTAGGCTATGGGTCCTACTTATATTTATTTATAAATTTGTATCAGCAATGCCATGTTCACAATGCCTATGGAAATTACAGATATGCTGATGTAATTATCCATCACAAAATACATCAGGCTTGCTATATGGGGGAATAAGCTAGAAAATTTATTAAAATACCAAAAGACTGAGTCCCAAAACCAGAAAGTGAAAGCCATCAGAGTAGTTATGAAATTGGCACAGGTAGATAAGTAGAAAGCACCCACATTCTCAAGCCTTTAAAACAGAACAGGCTGCCTCAGGCAAAGGTCCTCCTCTCCCCACTCACAGCAACCACCCAGCGTCCAGGAAGCGTGCTCCCAGCAGCTCCGGCCGCTGGCAGTCCTCAGCAGGAGTTAGCAGAAATTCTGGTTGACTCAAAAAGGGCTTCGCGCTGCAGCCACCGCTGCCTCTGCTGCTGCTGCCACTTTTGCCGCCACTGCTAGCCACCGCAGGAACTCTAGCTTGGCTTCTGCTTCCTCTTGCTCTGCCCCTTCCTGCTATGTCAGCAAGTCCAACGGGGCATGGAAGATCTTTAAATCCCATAAACCTTACAAAATTGTTGCCCACCCACTTCCAAATGAATTGATAAAAACCTTTCCAAAATGAGGTGGTGGAGATAAGAGGGGGGAGAAAAATTTAAATGGCAAATGAAATGGGAAAATGAAAACCAAAAACATAATAGAGATAAGGTAAATAGATGCTAAACACATATAAGTTGGTTACCACCCCCAAAGCACTGAGTTCTGAGTTGCTTGACATCTACCAGGAAAAGGATAACTTGTTAGATGATACAGTCCTCAGTAATGAATAAAAAAAACATGTACATGTTAATTTGGAGAGACTTTTTCACTGCACCATATTCACAAAGGAATTTTATTTTTTAGTTTAATTTAGCATATCATTTACTGAGCTTCTGCAATGTATATTATACCATGCTAAATACAAAGGGAGGACACAAAAGAATAACACTTTATTCCCCTGCCAATGGACTTAGCAATGAGTCATAAGACATTGACAAATGGCCAATAGAGAGTGCACCTGTGATTTCACTGGTAAAAGGAATGTCTAGATGGAGAAACTCCTTCTCTCCCAATGCAAGTTGGCACCTTCTCTGAAAATTAGTCTTCCAGAATTGCCTTGAACATTAAAGACATTCAATGAACTGGCCTTGATCACACAGCCAGTGTGTGTAAGAAGTAAGATGAGCTCAGATCCTCAAAGCTTCACAGTAAGTTTTCTATATTCTGCTCCACAGTTGCCATAGAACAACAGTCAGCTCTATAGAGAAAAATAAATATAACAAAAGGCAGAGTAAGACAATGCATGAAGTTACCAGGAGATATGAGAACTCATTGTGGGGTGGGGGGAGAATCCTTTTGAAGGGATACATTGAAGGGATGTTAGGTAATTCTAAGTGACATTTACATTGTATTTCTCACAGCACCTAGATTTTTCTGCCTTGCAAATATAGTCATTATTTCATATTTATCTGTTGAATGACATTAAAAGAGGATCATAGTAGGAAACATAGTTAGGTAAAGAGATGGATGAAAGCACTTGGACATTCCAGCAAGGGGGGTTAAAATATAATTTCACATAAACAAACACTGACCAGTCCTGACATGCTAAAGGAAAAGTTGTCATTGAGAGAGTGCATTTGCTTATTCTGCTGCCTTTCTATACTGTGCCACAGTTTATGGAAATCAAAGTCATAGCAACCAATAAACTCTCATCCCTAAAATGATTGGTCAAACATGGAAAGGAAAAAGAAGACTTACAAGTAAGGTTTTTTTTTTTTGTCTTAAGTGCCCTGATACATAATGCCCAGTTTACTTATCAGTGCCAAACTCACTGTGGCCTCTATATTTCCCAGATATAATGTTATCCCACTGTCCCCTGCTGTAATGAAAAATGCAGTGTGTTTTCCCAAGTAAATAGCTTCGGGGATTATAATCAAGTAAAGCTCTATTAGCAGGGAAATGTCATATATAAATTTCCCTTTCATGAAATAAAGACAGCTGTGTATGAATAAAATATTGCCACCTGTTGGCAAAACAGATTAGACAAATATAGGGAGTTCAGATGCCTATTTATTAAAATGTTGAAGTAACAATAAGTTGTTGATGTAAATTAAACACAGAAAATTCAATATCAATATTTTCAGGATTTCAATCAGGTTACTTTGTCAGTGTATTATCAGTTGTCCGGTTTTCAGAGACTCATAGAACTTGAAAGAAAAAAGAGACCATGTAGTCAAATCATCACTTTAAACATATCCCTCCCTCCCTACCACACCCCCAAACCACTCAACCCTCAAAAAACAAACAAACAAGAGGCTTAAAGTGCTGGGATCTGGTAATGCAGGCATGCAGTAAATAGTAGAGCTGGGACTAGAGGTTAGGTTACTGAATCTTGTACACAGTGCCTAAGCACTATTTACTTTATTTGATGTGCCAGATGTTTTCATGAGAGATGCTATTATGCCCCAGATTCACACTCCACACTCCACACAATAGAAAATCACATGAATGCTGTGTGATGAATGAATGAATGCTTAGAGTGGTTCAGCTGTTCTGGTTAGCATATTTCTCCAAGATCTTTGGGAGAAGGAAACTAGTGGGAAATGTGTTATTAAAGCATTCATTCATTTTTTTTCTTTCAACAAATATACACTGAGCATCAAATAGATGTGTATAGCACTAGCCTAGGCAGTAAGCAGCATAGGATAGTGGAAATGTCACAGGGCTCGAAATGAGAAGACCCAGGTTCAAATTTGGGCTGTGAAATTTACTAACTATATGAGCTTAGGTAGAACCTTATCCTTTCTCAGCGTCAGTTTTCCTATGTATAAAATGGTAGGAATAGACCAGAGATAATATTTGTAATACCAACTTCACAATCTTATTCTAAGTAGAGTGCTTTGTGAATCTATCATCTACATAAATATTATGTATGTTGATATATATATACATGTACATATGTATGTACTGTCAATATTAAATGTGACTATCACAAATTTATTGTGACTTAGGCAAATAATCTTGTAACCTTTTTGAAATTTAAATTCCAAATATGAGTAATAATATTTGTACCAGCAATTATATGGATTTGTTATAAGGAAAGTATTTTGTAAAAAATAGTTTTATGTGACATAACTCTGAGATACCATTTTTATATGTCTAATATATGGCTACATACGAAGACAATTCATGTGACTCAGGTTTATAACTCAGATGAGGGGAAGAAATTACTTTGGGAACAGGGCAGCTAGATGGTGCAGTGAATAGAGCACTGGCCCTGGAGGCAGGAAGACCTGAGTTCAAATACGGCCTCAGGCACTTAACACAAAACTAGCTATGTGACCTTGGGCAGGTAACTTAACCCCAATTGTCCTACCTTCCCCCTTCCAAAAAAAAAAGCAAAAGAAAGAAAGAAAGAAAGAAAGAAAGAAAGAAAGAAAGAAAGAAA
>NW_027185655.1:74355626-74451817 GCF_028583685.1 Petaurus breviceps papuanus
AAAGAAAGAAAGAAAGAAAGAAAGAAAGAAAGAAAGAAAGAAAGAAAAAGAAAGAAAGAAATTACTTTGGGATGTCTAGGAAGGCTTCCCTTAAATCCTTAATAGTTATGTGATGTGGCCCTGCAAAAGTCATAAGTTTTCTCAGACTCAGTGTGTTCATCTGTAAAACAAGATGATAGTAGTGGCAGGTGGGATGGGAGGGAGGGAAACATAGCCTTTTACAATATATCTACTATGTTAATGTTTTGCATTAGCTACACATGTACAACCTACACTTAACTGCTTATCTTCCCAGTAAGGGTGGGTGACAAGGGAGGAAGGGAATGAACTTGGAATTCAAAGTTTTAAAATCAAGCGTTTAAAAAGAAATATATATATACTATTATTAATACTATTTTATATGTAATTGGGAAATAATAAGATATACAGTCACTGGTGCATAGAGGTCCACCATGCCCTACTGGAAAAGTCAAAGGGGGTATGGGAGAAGATATGGGAGAGAAAAGATTGGAGGAGGGGATATCCTGTGGGACTGCTATTTTGGGGCAGTGGGTAGAGGAAAAATGGGGAGAAATTTTGTAACTCAAAATCTGGTGGAAATGAATGACATAAATCAGAAGTTAATAAATCATTTGAAAAATGAAAAAAAAATAAGGTAGTAGATAGCCTTAGGCATGATTGGGGAGTGGATGTGAAAGGAATAAGACACAAGGTTGAGGAGGCTGCATGCAGAGGGTCTTGAAAGGGAAGATGAGAGAGGGAGAACCCATGATGAAGAGCTTGACTTGTGATATCAGGGAGAGTGACATCTGTACATTGCATCATCAGTCACTTCAGGTGTCATTAAAAAACTACATAAACTTCCTATGTGAGTTCTCCCAGACTTTTCATGGATTTCATATTAATCTTATTTTTTTTTCATTCTTGGACATATCAGGTGATAATCAATATTATTAATATCTTTATCTGTGACTTATCCCTTTAGCTTGTTTTGGAGTAAGGAAGGCATGGATCCAAACTCCATCTCTAAAACATGCTGATTGGATGACCGTGGGCAAGACAGTAACTTGAAATATTGCTCTAGGCCAGTGATGCCAAACTGATATAGAAACTGAGGCCAATTAAGAATCATAAGGATTGCCATAGGCTCCATGTTGACTTTTGCAGTCATTTCAGTTGTGTTAAACTTTCCATATCCCCATTTGCAGTTTGTTTGGCAAAGATGATAGAGTGGATTGCCATTTCTTTCTCCAGGTCACTTTACAGATGAAGAGCCTGAGGCAAAAAGAATTAAGTAATTTGTAAAAGGTCTTACAGCTAGTAAGTGTCTGACACTAGATTTGATCTCAGGAAGATGAGTCTTCCCAACTTCAGGCCCAGAATTCTATCTGCTACACTGCCTAACTGTCCTATATTGATGCAGGAAATATATATACATATACACATACACATATATACATATATATGTATACATACACATATATGTATGCATAATATATATCAATGTTAAATATGTTCTATTGTATTTTTATTTATTTTGTTAAATATTTCCCATTTTGTAGAACCAACACAATATTCACAGAACTGACAGTGACTATGAATATGCCAGCACAGTTCTGAATCGTAAAATATAACAGATTCTCCATATAGAAGACAGAAGCAAAATATTTATGCAGACACCAGAAAGCCAAATCCCAACACCAGGAAACTGAACCCATCATAACAACAAAGAAATTAATACACAAAAGGAAGCCACACAATCCTTTAGCATTCCCACAAATGAACACTCATAAGGCTAGCTGTCTCCTTGGCTGGGTCCTCTCCTTCCTCCAGTTCTAATTGCTCTGACTCCCAGCTTCCTGTGGTCTGTGTTCCACCCTTCAGCAAACTCTTCCCACCACAGGACTCATGTTATTATACTTGGCCTAACAGGGGGCAAGGAAGATCTTCAAATTCCCTTAGGCCTATTATATGGGGCAGAGAAGATCTTCAAATTCCCATTAAGATTAAATTCAGCCCCCAAATCTTTCATGTCCCTTATATAGAAAAAAAAACATTAACAATACATTTTATTATACATAGGTTAATGGGAGTTTTAAGGGTAACTGGTGTCACTAGAACTTTACAACAATATAACAGGGATGATAAAACAATAAGCACATAAAACAATATCTTAGGGTGAGGGCTTGAGCACCAGCACCCCATAATTCCCTACTTGAGTGAATGGGACCCAAAATCACATGGTAAGGGGTGAAAATCTCTCCTCCCATAGTTACTTCCTGTTGAAATTGAACATAGAGCTATCCCTGCCCCCAAGAGGTCCCATTCAAGAGGTCAGTTCTTAAGCAGGCCTCTTGAACTTGGTCGATGCCAGGTGCAGGAGATCCCATTTGAGAATAAGGTCTTTAGCTGGCATCCAGATCTCATTCAAAGTCAGGTCCAGGGGAAACACATCACAATCATGGGTAAGGGGTGATATCCAGTTTAAGCAATCAGACATCTACAGGTAGAGGGTACTAAACCTTCAAGGCAGCAAATCTTACAAACAAGTTTAACAGACAAAAAATTAAAAAAGAAACAAATATAGGGTCAGCTGTACTTCTAGGGTCCATAAACCCACCCACTATTATTGCCTCATTCACAGTAGAATATATGAGTTAAGGGTACAATTGGGTAATCATCTTCTCCTGAATGAATAACCGTTACAGTATTATTTTTCCAATGTACTATAATTTCCACAGCCTTTGGAACATCGTCTGGCTTCCATTTTAAAGATGAGCTATTTACATTCCTACATGGAAAAATGATAATTGTAACTCACAAGACATTTTTCAGTGTGAGGATAGTGGAAGGGAACATTCATGTGTATGCATGTATGTGTATGTATGTATATATGTATATCTACATATATATGTATTTATAGGAGGGTATGTGTGTATATGTGTGTAATTTTTATATAGAGGGCACAGGATCAGTTGAATATGAAGGGATATCTAAAAAATAAAACTAAAAACTGAGAGAAGAATATATTGGGAGAAGGAGAAAGGGAGAGATAGAGTATAGTAAATTAACTCACATAAAAGAGGCAAGGGAAAACTTTTAAAATGGAGGGGAAGAGCAGAAAGATGAAAGGGAATGAGTCAAACCCACTCTCATTGGATTTGGCTTCAGAAGGAAATAACACGCACACTCATTTGGGGACTTTACCCTATGGGAAAGTAGGGAGGAAGAGGTTAAGAAAGAGGATGATAGAAGGGAGGGAAGATTGGGGGAGAGGGTAATCAGAAGCAAACACTTTTGAAAAGGGACAGGGTCAAAGGAGAAAATAGTGAACGGGGGATGGGATAGCATGGAGGGAAATATAGCTAGTCTTTCACAATATAACTACTATGGAAATGTTTTTCATAACTACTATGTATATTGAATTGCTTGTCTTCCCAGTGGGCATTGGTGAGGAGGGAAAAAGTGAAAGAATCTAGAAATCAAAGTTTTAAAAACAAATGTTAAAAATTGTTTTTTACATGCAATCAGGAAATAAGATATACAGGAAATGGGCTATAGAAATCCACCTTGCCCTACAAGAACATAAGGGGGTGGGGAGGATAGGGGAAGACAAAAAACTGATTCAGGAAGGGATATTCCGTATGCTTGCTATCTTGGGATGGGGTAGGAGAGAGACAGGGAGAAAATTTGTAACTCAAAATCTTATGGAAATGAATGTTGAAAATTAAAAACTAGACAAATAAATTTATTTTTTTAAATCATAGGTCCAGTCCCTAAGGCTATCCCTTCACCCACTAGACTATTACCTCTATAAAGTCATGAACTGTGTCTAAATGCTGGGATAATCCCAGGCACGTGATATGCTTCTTTGCACACAGTATATTATAAATGCTTCTTGAGATGATCAATGACTGAATAACCCAATCTGTGGAAGCAGTCCTGTACTTCTGACATCTCTAGTTTTGGCCAATGACTCCTTGCTCCTAATTTCCAAGTGACCCTATGACTTTCAATTAATCTCAAGTAACTGAAAAGGGGCAAACTTCTTTTCCTCAAAATATAAATTGGTTTGAAAAATTGATGTTTTGTTCAGTCTTTCTGTGTTTTTTTTTTCTTTTGGAATGGGGTATTTGGTTAAAGACAATGAGGTGACACTTAGTAGTCTGATAAAGTGCTGTGCTTTGTATTGTTAATGTATTTTTGCTTAATGGGAAGATCTTTACCATCCATTAATAGGCCCACATGACTTGCTTTACTCTCATGGAAGCCTGTGTCACAGGACTCTGTGGTGGGAGGAACTTGCTGAATGGGTGTAACAGGAAGGGGTGAAGCAGGAATGGTGGAGCAGAACTGAGAGCAGTTAGAGCTGAGGGAGAGAGAAGCAGGCAGTAAGGTATGAGTGTTCATTTGTGGAAAGGTTACCCCCTATAAGGGGGTAGGCTTGGGGATGGCGATGCCCCATGCAACATTATTATGCAGAGATGGCTTTGTTTCTATGATGGATTTGACTTTCTGGTGTTGGGATTCTACTTTCTGGTGTGTGGTTAGATGTTTTGGCTTTATTTTCCAAGTGGAGAGTCTGTTATATTTTGTGATTTGGAATTATGATGGCATATTCATAGCCACAGTAGGCACTGTGAATATAGCAATGGTGGTACATTTCACAAGGATGCAATCACAAGGTATAGTGGCATTATTTGTTCCAGGATCCTGGGACATTTAGATCATAAGGTAAGGGATCCTGGAGGAGTAGAATGTAACAACAAGCAAAGTAGGATTTTTTTATTGTTTTTCTGGATTGAATTTTAACCAAGCAAGTGCCTTTGACTGAGTCTTGCCTTTGAATGAATCAAGAGTCGTTGATTGGAAACAGTATAAATTGTATTGCTTGGAGGGAAAGGACAGAGTAAAGAGAGGAGCAGAGTTGAGAGAGAGGAGAGTGTGAGCAGGTTAGGAGAACTTGCTTGTGGGAAGGCCCCACAGAAAGAATATGTCAGTAGTCTGTTGATCTGTGTTAATTTCTCACACAGAGACCCTGTCTGTTGCTCTCTGTTGATTTCTTAGACAGAAGTCCTGTCTGTTGGTCTTTGTTAATTTCTCAGAAATAAGTCCTGTCTGCTTTCTTGTGTTAATTTCTCAGACAGAATCCCTGTCTGTTGGGCTTTATGAGTGAATTGAGCTGAAGAGTGAAGATCCACCTATGGGAAGGAGGTTTAGCTTAAGCCCCTCTTAAGAAGTGTTAAAGTGAATTGAGATGATGGTGTTAGTAATGTGTACAAATATTATTGTAGAACTTTTAAGCTTTGTTTTCCTAGAAACAGAACCTGTGTCCAGGAGTCCCTGGAGCCTGTTGTTGGGCAGGAGCTTGGAGGACAGCAGTCCCCATGAGCTGAGATATGGAGCAAGAGCAGAGAGTTGCCTAAGTGTCAATCCAGGCAAGAGTTGGGAGTGGTCAACACACAGATGAAAAGCAATGGGGGTTTGGAAGTCAGCCTGGACTCAAGATGAGAGGGGACTTTACTTGAACACTGTGTATTAATTGAGGAGATTGTGACTTACTGTGACCTAGGGGTGGATGGTGTGTGTATTTTCTGCTACCCCTTAAGGATGTGTTGTGCTAAGGGAGACCTGAACCTGGGACCCACTAATTGTGTAAACAAGTATGTTGAGGAATATTACTGAAGGCAATATCTATGTGCCATATGATATACTGAGTGTTATGATAAATCAATAGATAGATAGATAGATAGATAGATAGATAGATAGATAGACAGATAGATAGATGACATGTTTTGCTTAAGAATGTTGTTATGAATGTTATCTCTTATTGAACAATGTTTAGTTTATTGCTGAATAGATAGTTGTAAGGGTTATGGGATTTAAAGATCTTTCATGCCCCATTGGACGTGCTGACGTAGCAGGAAGGGGCGGAGCAAGTGAAAGCAAAAGCCAGAGAAAGCGAAAGCCAGAGAAAGCGAAAGCCAAGCTAGCGTTCCTGTGGTGGCTGGCGGTGGTGGCGACGGCGGCGGCGGCAGCAGAGGCAGCGGCAGGGCGAAGCCCTTTTTGAGTTAGGACTGCTAAGGACTTTCTGCTAAGGACTCCTGCTGAGGACTGCCAGGGGCTGGAGCTGCTGGGAGCGCGCTTCCAGAACGCTAGGTGGTTGCTGTGCGTGGGGAGAGGAGGACCGTTGCCTGAGGTAGCCTGTTCTGATTTAAAGGCTTGAAAATGTGGGTGCTTTCTACTTTATCTACCTGTGCCAATGTCATAACTACTCTGATGGCTTTCACTTTCTGGTTTTGGGACTCAGTCTTTTGGTATCTTAATAAATTTTCCAGCTTATTCCCTTATATGACAAGCATGATGTATTTTGTGATGGATAATTATATCAGCATATCTGTAATCTCCATAGGCATTGTGAATATGGCATTGCTGATACAATAGTTCATTATGCTATGCAATTAGACCCTTAAAATTATTCCCAGCAGCAGTCCTCAGATGTGCTGACATGATTTGCATTACAAGCCTAGAGTCAGGAAGACCTAAATTCAAATCTAGCCTAAGACACTGATTCACTGTATGACCTTGGGCAAGTCATTTAAACTATTTTCTTCATTTTCCTCATGTACAAAATGAGTAGAATAATAACACCACCCTGTCAGAATTGTTGTGAGAATCAAATGAGAGAACAGTGTCTAGTGTATATTAAGTACTATATAAATGTTAGCTATTTATTATTATTAATAATACCCCAGAACATTTTCTGACAATTCTGAGAACATTGTGACTCCACTTTTTCAACCCCCTCTCACCAACTGGACTACACAAATTCTCTTCTTGGGTCCCTAGGCACTGATAGATATGCTTTTACCTTAACTTGCCTAAAACTAAGCCTCCACTTCTCCTCATTCCCATTTCCAGATCATGCTGCTAACCTCCCACTAGTGTCTATTTCTCCTCTATGAATTATATTTCCTCTATTAAAATGTAAAATTTTTGAGGGCAGAAACTACCTGCTGGCTTATATTTGTATCTCTGTTCTTTAGCACAGCGCCTGACACAAAATAAGTATTTATTAAGTACTTTATTATTCATTCATATATTTTATACAATTGAGAAAAACAGACACTATTTCTTGCCTTTCTTCTTAATTAATTAATTTATCTATTTTTAGTTTTCACGATTCACTTCTGTAAGATGTCGAGTTTCAAATTTTCTTCTGATCCCTCCCCTATCCCCACCCCAAGGTGGCATGCAATTTGCTTTGTTCTTTTTTTTTTCTCTGCCACACCCCTCCCCAGAAGGTGAAAATAAAGTATAGAATCTTGGTGTTAACTATTTCACCAAAATTTGCACAAGGGGTGGAGAATCAATCCATACTTTGTTGCATCTTAGCTTCAGAGGCTTCATTGATTGCACAATTTTCTACAAACCAAAAACAATCCTACAACTTGCCATTGATTTTAGTCTTATCATGTAGCCTTTTTGAGTTAAATAGTTTACCATTAGTGTGGTAGCTGATCTTAAAGGTGCAAGGTAAAAGGTAAATGCCCTGTAATCACCAAAACACCATGAGAAGGGACTGAGGGCCATTTTGTAGAGAAAGCTAGTTATATCTTTTCAATTCACTCTCCCAAATGCATGTGTTTTCTCATGAGCAAGGCTTAAAGGAAATCTATTCTAATCGAACAATAAGTGGGGAAAGATTCACAACAGAACAGAATCTTGGTGGACTGGGATTTTCAAAAGGTATACCTCAAGTTGAATGGAACTTTCACTTGGAATCACATGCTTATACTTGAGTTTCCTAATCTGAGAATAGGCCATTATTTCTCATTGCAAACTATTATACTGTGATGTGAGGACATCATCATCATTGATTATGAATTAATCAAACATCTATTAAACAAAAATTATGAATGGAAAAACTCTTGCTCTCAAAGAACTTGCAGTGTCATGGCAAAATTGACCATCATATGTTTAAGTATTGTCCAAATTAAAGGAAGGGAAATTAAATACAAATATATAAAAGTTGGTTTGGATATAATCACCATAGCATTAGGGTGTTGGAGAGATAAGGAAAAGTTGTAATAAAAGGTGATGCTTGAACTATGTCTTGAAGGGAGAGAGAAACTCTATGAAGCAGAGTTGGGAAGAGACAGAGAGAGCATTTTTTTCTTGGGATGGCCAGTGAAAAGGTCTAAGATATTAAAAACCATTGATCTAAAGGCTTGGTTTCTCTAATTGTTTCACCATATGAAGAGGTATATGAAGGATGTTGAAATAATTATTTTAAAAGTGCCCTTGGTGGGGAATAAAACTGGAATCTTTGTCCCAGAGTACCAGTTGAAGGAACTGAGAATGCTTAAAATGAGGAAGAGCAGTGTTGGGGGGGCGGTTAGGGTTGGGGAGGGGTTGACAGCTCTATTTAAATACTTGATTGCCAATCACCAGAGTTTGGGAATTGTTGTTTTTGCTGCCAGGGAGCAGAAGTAGGACCTCGGTTGGAAAAACCATAATTACTCAAATTAGTTTGGTGCTTTAAATCTCCAAAGTGGTAGATATCCACCACCTTGTCTGTGAATCACAATCATCATCTAAATATTATTATCATTGTACAAAGGAAGATAATGAGTGCCAGAGCACTGCATATGTGTTTATTACCAGAGATAGTATTTGGGTTCTTGCTTTAATAACTCAAAATCCCATGTGCTGTCTACATACCCATGCTATCAATCCACAGAAATATTGTCCAAAACTATTTGATCTATCTCTAAAGATGATGATTCCCCTGTGACAGGAAGTATTTAAATGGAAGCTAACAGATCACTTTTCTGTAATACCATTGATGTTATACATAAATTAGGCATGGGTTATCCTCGGTAAAATCTTAGGTTCGACCAAATCTACTACTCTATTTTTCCTCAATAAAAAAAATCCACCTCTCTAGAATGAGATGTATGAAGGGTGATGGCTTCTTTGCTTTGGGATGATAATAAGCTCAATCCTCTTTAATTTCAGAACCTACATTTCCCCCTATACATCATCTCCTGTCTCTCCTCAAAAGTGCTTTGCTTCCCTAATCTGCCTTCCCTTCTATCACCACATACTCTTTCCCCATTCTCATATACCCTTCCCCTTCTACTTTCCCATAGGATAAGTAATATTCTGTACTCAACTGATTGTGTATGTTATTCTCTCTTTGTGACAACTGATGAGAGTAAGGTCCATTCACTCCCCCTCATATGCCCTCTTCCCCTACACTGTGAAAGTTTTTACTTGTCCCTTTTATGAGAGATAATTTACCCCCATTTTACCTCTCCCTTCCTCTTTCTCCCAGTACACACTTCCAGCCATTAATTTTATTTTTTAGATATCATTCCTTCATATTCAACTCACACCTATACTCTCCACACACACACACACACACACACACACACACACACACACACACGCACGTACTCCTAACTACCCTAATAATGAGAGTTACAAATATCTTCTTCCCATGTAGGAATGTAAATAGTTTAACCTCATTAAGTCCTTTATGATTTCCCTTTCCTGTTTAGCTCTTTATGCTTCTCTTGAGTCTTGTATTTGAAAGTCAATTTTTCTATTAAGCTCTTTTCTTTTCATCAAGAATGCTATCTCTTTGAATGTCCATTTTGTATCCTGAAGCATTATACTCAGCTTTGCTGGCTAGGTGATTCTTTGTTTTAATCCTAGCTCCTTTACCCTCCAGAATATCATATTCCAGGCCCTCTAATTCATTAAGGTAGAAGCTGCTGAATCTTGGGTTGTCCTGAATGTGACTCCACCATACTTGAATTATTTCTTTCTGGCTATTTGCAATATTTTCTCCTTGACCTGGAAACTCTGAAATTTGGCTATAATATTCCTGGAAGTCTTCACTTTAGGATCTCTTTCAGGAGGAGATCAATGGATTCTTTCAATTTCTCTTTTCCTTTCTGGTTCTAAAATATTAGGGCAGTTTTCCTTGATAATTTCTGGAAAGATGTTATCTATACACTTTTTTAAAAAAACATAAATTTAAAAAAATCCTGGCTTTCTGGTAGTCCAATAACTTTAAAATCATCTCTCCTGAATTTATTTTTCATGTAAATTGTTCATCCAATGTGATATTTCATATTGTCTTCTATTTTATCATTCTTTTGGTTTTGCTTTATTATTTCTTAATTTCTCATAAAGTCATTAGGTTCTATTTATTCCATTCTAATTTTTAAAGACTTATTTTGTTCAATGAACTTTTGGACCTCCTTTTCCATTTGGTCACTTCAGCTTTTTGTTATGGCATTTTTCTCAGCTTTTTGGATCTCTTTTCCCATTTGGCCTAGTGTGTTTTTAAGGTGTTATTTTCTTCAGCATATTTTTGTTTCCTTTACCAAGTGCAGATTCTTTTTTTCATGATTTTCTTGTATTGCTCTTATTTCTATTCCCAATTTTCTTCTACCTCTCTAACTTGATTTTCAAAATTCTTTTTGAACTCTTACATGACCTGAGACAAATTAATATTTCTCTTAGAAGCTTTGGATGTAGGAAGTTTGACTTTGTTGCCTTCTTTTGAGCATGTGATTTAGTTTTCCTTTCACCATAGTAACTTTACATGGTTGGAATTATTTTTCCTCCTGTTTGCTCATTTTTCAAGTCTATTTTTTTACTTTTAACTGTTTGTTAAAGTGGAGCTTTGTTTCCAGGATGGGAGGTGAACTGTTCCAAGTGTCAAGGGTTTTTTGCAGCTCTTTTCAGAGATACTTCTAGGTACCTGTAAGTTTTCAGATTTTCCAAGGTGGTATGATCTAAGGAGAGGTGCATTTACTACTCTCCTGGCTTATTTTCTAGTCTGTGAATAAGCACTCTTTTCTTTCCTGCAAGAATGAGTGCCCTCCCTCCAAAGTAGCTGCAAGTTCTGTTATGCACCTCCCATTGGGACTGCCACCCAGGACTGTGACTCAGATCCAAATATGAGAAAAGCAGCAGAGTCCTGCCTCAGTGCTAGCAAAGAGAGCCATGTAATCTCTTTTTGATCAGTTAATCTCTTTTTGACCCGTTGCTCCACCCCCTTTCCATCTGTGGGCTGAGAGACCTGGAAGATATCCCTGCCATTGTCTATGCCATTACTGATTCTAAACTCACTCCCAACAGTCATTCCTGGTTTACTTGGCAAGGGCCATGTTTGTGCAGCCTTTTTTGAACTGTGCTCCACTCAACCAGATGAAATAGAACTTTTCTGGGGATCTTCCAAGTTGTCTTTGGCATCTGTGGGCTGAGAGGTCTGGAAACTGCCACTGCTGACACTAATTCAATATCCTGAGGCCTGCTCTGGGTATGCTGAGGCCAGCTTGGAACTAGCATGGCATGCACTGGACTATGCTCATCTCTCACCCTGCAGCAACAGACCTTTCAAGACAATATTACAAATTTGTTTTGCTCTTTTTATGTATTTTACCACTTTAGAATTTATTTAGAATCATTTTAAAGGTGTTTGGAAGGGTTTGAGGGAGAGCTCAGGTGAGTCATTGCCTTTACTCTGCCATCTTGGCTCTGAGTCTGTTTAATTTTTCTGTTACCATCCTTGTTAGACTTCAAAGGTTTAAGATCTGGGGCAGCTAGGTGGCACAATGAGTAGAGCAATGCCCTGGAGTCAGGAGGACCTGGCTTCAAATATAGCTTTAGACATTTAACACTTACTAGCTGTGTGACCTTGAGCAAGTAACTTAATACCAATTGCCTTGCCTTCCACTCTCTAAAAAAAAATTAAAATTAAAAAAAAACCAAAGGTGTAAGATTTATGGCTTTATAATGCCATCCATCCTATTCCCCTTTCTTTTGTACCTTCATCTTTCTTTTCTTTTTCCTCCATTCCTTTTTCCTTCCTTCCTTTATTCATTCCTTATTTCCCTCCCCCTCCCTATGCCCTATATCTTCTCTTCTTGGAAATGTACATTCTGCTTCCCTCCAATCTATATCTGTAATTATTTTTGTATATTAAATATGCTGCATTCTAATCCTTTTTTTATGTAGTTATGCATGTCTCAAGTTCCCTCTGAGAGTGAGTCTATTTCTGGACAATCTTTTGTATAAAATGGGTATCAGTAAAATCTGGTCCCACCAAAGACTGAATTTTTGGACCTCTACCTGCAAAAGTGTTGCATGAATATTAGTACCTCTTCTAGGTACAGACTACATATATAATAATTTCCCTGTATCTGCCAAGACCTAGCATCTCGTTTGTCCAAATCAGTCCCTTAAACAACAATAAATTAATGCTGCACAAATCAATTATTCACTCCATTCTGCATCTGTTACTCTGCCTGCTTTAAACTCCATGGAACATGGTGACCCCATTTTCTCCCCCCACCCTGATATTCTGCCTCCTTTTGTGTGTTGTCTCCCCCATTACATTGTAAGCTCCTTGGGGCTTGGACTCTTGTTATTTGTATCACAAGCACTTAGCACAGAGCCTACTACATAGTAGGTACTTAATATGTTTATTGGATTTGATTCAATGAATGAGTGAATGAATGAAAGCAGAGTACAAAGAGAAAGTCTAAAAACAAAAGGATAATAGATCTCAAATTAGAAAGTGTCTTAGAGATTATCTTATCCAGTATCATTTTTTTTATTATACAGAGAGATAAACTGCCAAAGGAAAATTAAGTTACTCGTCCAAGTAATTTTCAGTCAGGATAATTCGCCAAGAGAGTTCCCATTAATTCCCACATAAAGGTGAGACTCCTGTCCTGTGATTCTCCCAGTTAATTTTTATATTAACCTCCAGGCTCTAAACACCACAGTTGATTAACACTCCTTTTTCTCAGGGGATATAACTCTGGATCCTGAAACAGCTGATCCCCATCTCATCCTATCTGAGGATTTGAAGAGTATCAAATATGTTGATGGCCCACAGGACCAGACACACAAACAAAAGACATTTTACTATGCTCTCACTGCTTTAGGTGCCCAGAGATTCACCTCAGGGAAATACTGCCGGGAAGTGGAAGTAGAAGATAATACAGGATGGAAAGTGGGAATCTGTAAAGAATCAGTCAGTGGGAAAGGGGACCTCTCCAATTTACCTGGGGATGCTTATACCTTAGTATGTTTCAAATATGGAGACTATTTCTGTCTCTGAACCTCATACAACATCTTGAATCAACCTATACAAAAAGTGGGCATTTTTCTTGATTATGAAAAGGAACAGATGGCATTTTATGATGCTGCAGATAGATCCCTTATCTACAATCCTCTCAACATAGCTTTTGAAGGGCCTCTTCACCCTTGCTTTTATCCTTGCCTTCTCAATGAAGAAATAACCCCCTGGAAACCTTACTATTTGCCCCAGGAGTAATCAGTAGAGTGTTGTCAATGATGACAATAACTACAGGAGAATAAATGACAAGTGATTGAAAAACACACCTAAAATTGACTTTCTTTTCATATAAACACGTTTTGAAGTGGTCAATAAAGTTATGTATGATTATCAAAACCAATGAGAATAAAATCTATCTTGTTAATATTTGGTATCAAAAGTAATGTGCCTCATTTTGTATCAACATCCATTCTGCATTACCTGACTAATGCTTCACTGAGAATTTTAGCAATATTCAATGAGGCCAATCCATATATGGAAACTATTTTCTTATTATGAACAGAATTGGATGTCATATGCAAACAAAGTATGTGTCTAAGATAAAAACATATTTTATATACATATATACATGCATATATACACACTTACATATACATACATATATATTTACATGCATTTATCTCCATACACACATATATGTGTATATATTCTTACTTTTCTCAATAATAGGCATTTTACATTTTCTTGGACTTTTTCCATGTGAATGGTCAAGACAAATTCATTTGAGTTGGTTACAGACTTTATCCAAGAAGTTCTAAACTATTCCTGGGTTTGAAATAGCCAGCACATTTACATTAACATTCATAAACTTAAATCAACTGGGAGATATCACCATTAATGGCAATCCTTCTTCAACTTGGACTCTACACTGGACCTTCACGATATAATGCCAAGCAAAGGCAACTTCCCAAGGTTCAAAATACCAGCATAGGTGCTCTCCATTTTATTCAATGAAAAATTAAGAACAGATAAAATCAAAATATAGCATCATTCAAAATACATTATTTACCAAGTATAATTAAATAATCTCCAAGTACTACTCCACCCCTAGACTGTACATTCATTCAGTCAACCACAAAGCCCCTCTTCTCAAATGGAGATTAGTTTCCAATCATACGCAGAGTACATTCATTTGTTCAATCACAGAGCACAAAAAGGTCAAAAGTTCCCCACCCTTGGATCACAATTGAATCCACCCCAGAGTTACAACAAGCTTAAGCACAGAATTTAATACCCAAAGAGAGGACTTTTATTCATCTTGACCCGAGGTAAGTTCTCAGCAACCTTTGTTCCTGGGGAGACAAAGGTTAGCAAGGCCACACAATACATTTGCAGTGTCTTCATTGATTCATTCTCTGTTTGCAGAACAGTCCTAGGACCCCTGAAAATATTAGAAAAACCCTCTTCCAGGATTTCTGTAAACATACAACAAGAAAATCCTTCTTCAGGGCTTCTGAACCAAAAGCAAGGTTCCAGAACCTCTTCAACAACAGCATTGGCATTCACCAGTGGACAAAATTCACTCTCTGTCTGCAAAACAGTCTCAGGAGCTCTGAACCAACAGCAAGTTTCCAGAACCTCTGCAACAACAGCACTGTCCTTCACCAGTGGACAGAATTCACTCTTTGTCTGCAGAACAGTCTCAGGAGCTCTGAACCAACAGCAAGGTTCCAGAACTGTCTTTCACCAGTGAACAAATCTGGCAAAAAAACATCAAAACAGACAAAGTACCAGCATAACAGCCATGTCTCCTCAGTCCTTGGCAGCTCTGGATGGCAGCTCTCAAAAGTCCTAGGCAATTCAAACTGGCCCTCAACAATCCTTTCTGTCTCTCTCTGCCTCCAAGATGCTGCTTCCAAAAAATTCCTCTGCCTCTCTCTTTTCCTGTGTCTCCCTAAATTTATGTCACCAGCTCCTCCCAGTTCAGCACTGTCTTTTCACATCAACAAGTCCATCCCACAAGTGGGATTCATAAGCTCTGGGTTTTAACACAATCAATCCAAAAACCAAGCCAATACAGGGGGATCTTTAAATTCCATTACGATTACATTAATGTAATGGAAATGCAAATTTAAAGATCTTCCCTGCCCCTAGGCCCTTTGATAGGCTTAAGAGACTCTGAGAAGCTTCCTTGATTTGAAAATATACTCTGCCTCCTAATAGGCTGAATGTGGTCAAATGGAGCCTGTGGCAGGAGGCTTGGTTTTCAGGAATGCCCACACCTTGATGCTGTGTGATTGGGCAGTTGGTCAAGAGGGTGGTTACATTCTCTGACCCAGGAAAAGGCTATATAATCCCTGATGTGAGGCTTTGCTTTGGGGTTCACTTTGAGAAGTGTTCTGTGATGTGGTCACATTTTGCTAAGCCCACCCCCCCCCCCCCCCCCCCTCCCCGGCTTTGAAAAACCCAGATGTTGATTTGGTGTGGATGTAATGGTTGGACAGTTTGGAAACCTGTCTACTTGATCTGTTTCTCTGTCTTGATAATTTTGTCTGTATACTCTGAAGTTCAGGGTGCTGATCTTTTTCCCCTGAAGTAGGTAAAAGATATATATATTTGACTGATTAACCAATTTTGAGTTGCTTTGTTTTAGCAAAGCAGATCTAAGAACCTGTGTTGGCAGCCACCCCAGGGACGCTGGGGTGCTTGCTGCTACACATGGCATGCTAAGTTTTGGCAAGAATATGTCTTGAAAATGAGCCTGCTTTCTCAAAAATGAGTGTATCTCAGAGGGTAACAAAAAGGTTCTTATGGACATAAGGACATTGTAACATCTTGTGAAAAAGAAATTACAAAACAGAACCTAGTTTCACTCAACCATAGAAGTGAAAAAAGTAAGATTGACTGGACCTAGTACCTCCAATAATATGAGAGGAATAAAGAAATTCCAAATTCCCTCCCTGACCCTGCCCAATGCTGAAATTTTGGGAAGATAGAAGACAAGAATCAAATCACATGATTATACCTAGGTGTAAGTAAGGTGGATTTTAGTTTGTGTAAAGTGGATTTTTGTTATTATTTCTTAGAGTTCAACTTCCCAGAAGCCATAGCCATAACAATCTCTTGTTCCCAGGTATTAGATATTAGTTCACACAATTATGGTTCAAAACATCTCCACCATGCTTGAACAGCATTATGTAATGATAAATAATATAAACACTTGTGCCTAATTTGTAAAAAATCTACTGTGACTGCACAATAAGATAAAGGGGTGAGGTAATGTAAACTTGTGAAACTATTGCTGGCAATATGCCTTCTTGTTCTGTTGCCCTATAAAATAGGTGGGCATGGTCAAGTGGTGGGAAAATTTTAGAGTTGAGTGAACAAGCTAGAATGCTGTGTGTACCTTGACTGGCCCCCATCAAGGCTTTGGTGGAATCTGTGTTTGCTTTAGTTGGCCCCCATAGAGGCTTGAAGGGATTTAGGGGAATACACAAGCTGTACCTGTCTTGATTAACCCCATCAAGACATAAGGATAGCTGCCCCCTTCTTTTTTTTGAGGGAGCAAGGCAGGGCAATTGGGTTTAAGTGACTTGCCCAAGGTGACACAGCTAGTAAGTGCTAAGTGTATGAGTCCAGATTTGATGGTGCTCTATTCACTGCACCACATAGCCACCCCTGCCCCCCCCATTTCTTGCATGCCCCTACAAGAATGTTGTAGGAATTGTGCTCCCATTATCAGCAACCCTCTTGTGAGAAGACTAGAGCAGAATAAAGCTCCTTCAAGAGCTGTATTAGTGTCTTTCCTGTCTGACCAGATCAAGAGTTAATCTGTGTTAACAATCCTCCTGTGTGTTGTGTTTATCTGTCTTACATTAGGTTAGTGACAAATTTCAGCTTTGTAGGGTATGTGTAGCGCCAATGCAATATTTACAGCACCCACTATCATGACAAAGACCATGACTATAAATGTCACAAGATGATTGATAGCCAAAATATACCAGATTCTGCAGGTAAAGGACAGAACTGAAACATTTGTTTATATATCAGAAAATCGAACGCCAAAAATAGTAGGCTGATTACATCATAGCACCAAAGATATTCAGAAGCCATAATAACACTGAGAGCCACACCATCCTTCAGCCTTCCCACAAACCAATACAAGATCAATATTTACTTACAAAACTCTCCTGCTCCTTGCCTGAGCACCTCTCTCTCCCACCATCTCTCTGGCTCTGACTCCCAGCTTCCTGTGGGCTCTGCTTCCCTTCAACAAACTCCTCCCATCACAGGCTCCATGTAACTATATTTAACCTATTAGGAGGCAGAGTTTATCTTCACAGCAGGGAAGCTTCCTGTGGGCTCTGCTGTACCCTTTAGAAAATTCCCTCCATCACAGGCTCCACATAATTACATTCATCCTATTAGGGGGCAAAGTGTACTTTCAAAGCAAGGGAGGTCTTCAAACTCCCCCCATTAGGCTAGACCAGTGAAATAACAAACACATGTGAAAAATTATTTCATATGATAACATAATGTGTTTGGAGTCTCTGAGTAGTCAGTACTCTTCAAGTTGTCTTGCTAAAAATTAGAATTAATAAGACCCTTTCATATGTTAACTTAGTTACTCCATTGAAAAACTTTTGTTAGTCTGAAATTATTTAGTTTAGTGAATCAGAGATGGTGCCTGCTCAGTCATCCTGATAATTGACTCCAATGTGTACCAAGCAATGAAACTTTCAGTGACTCAACCAAGTAAATAAGTACTAAAAGTTTACCAGACCAAAGAAAATTGACCAACCCACTTTGTTCTCTTAGAGAATGAATAAAAGCAATCAGATTTAAACTATTGCCTAAGAAAAAATCTGTAGGACATCTCATACAATGCCTCCCCCCTTTTTATAAATGAGGAAACTGAGGACTAGAATGGGTACATAACTTGCCCAGATTCACATGGTAGCTAAAAATATTTTCCCCCAAGAACAATTGATGTATATCTCAATCCACCTTTGTAGGGGTTTCATCATTAAATTGAAAAGAACAATTGCAATATGTGAAATCATAAAGGCACCACGTATTAACAGAGATTTTTAAAGCACTTTTACTAAGAAGCAAGGTAAAAGAAAGAAAGAAAAAGAGAAGTAGATTATTTTTCATTTTTTTACAAGTGAGAAAACCAAGACTTGGAAAAGAAAAGTAAAACTTTACCAGGGAAACAATGATACAGTCCAATCAGACTTGGCACCTCTTCACAGTTAAAATGAGGTGTATGTGTATACAGAAACAATTAAAATAACTGAAAAGCAAATAAATGCCCTCTCTACATGACAAATAAATTCTTTCAACCAGTGTGTAAGTTCTTATCTGGCCTGTTCATGCTTGGTGGATTCAAATGTTTCTCATCTCTGCTTATCCTGAATTTGTGTTTTAAAAAGTTTCCAATTCCTTCTTTCCTCCTGATTATAAAACAGAGATATCCCTAACTAGGGAGCACTCAGAAACTAGAATGAGTTCTGAAGCTCTAGATGGAACTTGTTCTTCATCTTGGACCCATAATCAATCTTATAACAAGATAAATAACTACTATTATTGTGTATGTCTGTGTGCACTCATGCATGTAAAACTAATTGTCCCTTGTGGGTTTGTTTGTTTGTTTGGGAAGACAAGGTGTGCCTTGTAATTTCATTGATGTAGAGAACTCTTCAGTGGTAGAGAAAAAAACCCTTCTGTGCTAATAAGAATCATCAAACCTTCTGCAACTTATCACTTACTTCTATATTTAAACTGAATTCACATTGCTATGTTTCTACCCCATGAAATCACTAACTGGCCAGGCAGACCCAAATGATAAGTGTTGAAGGCAGAATTCAAACCTAGGTCCCCTAACTCCAAGTCTAGGGCTTTTTCCACTATGACACATTACCTCTGTAATCTAAGAAAACTGACAAGGCAATATTGATCTCTCTATTTTATAAATGAACAAGGCAGTATACACACATTTCAGAAGATGGATATAATACTCTAGCAGTAATGACACAAGGACTCTGGTCCCTAAAACAGGGCATGGGAACTTCAATTTAGCAAAGGAAAAAATAGGGTATGAGAAAATAAGCATGTTGTACTGGGTATAAAGCCCACCTCAGAAGCAAGATGATTTAAGTACAAATATTTCTTCTGGCCTATGCTACCTATGTGACCTTTTGTAGCTCTCTGAGTCATAAGTCAAAAATACTGATGGTCAAAGATTTAAGACAAATAGGTAGCCCAGTAAATAGAGCTCTGGGGCTGGAGTCAGAAAGACCTGAATTCAAAATCAGCTTCAGATACTTATTAGCTGCATGACCATGGGAATTTCACCTAACCTGTTTTTGACTCAGTTTTCCCCAATATGAAATGGGAATAATAACAGCACCTACCTCTCAAGGTTGGAGTGAGAGTCAAATTAGATAACATTTGTAAAGTGCTTACTGAAGTGACTGGAACATAGAAGGTATTTTATAAGTGCTTATACCCTTCCTTTCCAAAGAAAGTTGCCATCTTCATTAGTAGAGGGAGTTATTTCTGCAAAGAGTTCTTTTTACCACTGGGTTTTTTTTTCTTTTTTAAATCATGGAGAAAGTACTTTCTTCTTGTCTTTTCCCCCTCCCAAATACCTATGATTCCAAGCCTTAGGATAATTTAAAACAAATTCCATTAATGGATAACATTATTTCTAATCCACAACAATA
Organism: Petaurus breviceps papuanus; assembly: GCF_028583685.1. Classification (NCBI taxonomy): domain Eukaryota; kingdom Metazoa; phylum Chordata; class Mammalia; order Diprotodontia; family Petauridae; genus Petaurus; species Petaurus breviceps. The sequence continues at coordinate 74,375,463 of NW_027185655.1, forward strand.
AAATTTTTAGGGGTATAAATTAGTCAAAATTTTGAACCTTAGGCTTTTAAGCAGAAAATGTTGCAAGCATTTTTGTTATTTTTTAATCATTTTTTTCTTTATTAATTTGTTAATGTTTACTTTTAGTTTGCAAGATTCAGTTCCACAATTCCTTGGGTTTCAAATTTTCTCTCCCTCCCTCCCCTACCCCCCACCCCCCATGACAGCATACAATCAAATATAGGATCTGCAAATACTTTCACATTAGACATTAGTCAGGTTATAAAAAAGGATTGTATCAGATGCAATGAACAATGGGAAAGAGGAAACAAAAACAAACAAGAAAAAGAAAAAGATCAGGTAGTTTGCTTCAATCTGGAATCAAACTCAGTTCTTTCTAATTCTTTCTCTGGATGTGGACATCTTTCTCCATCATGAATCTTTCGGGGTTGACTTTCGACCCTGTATTGCTGAGAAGAGTCCAGTCTATCAAAGTTGGTCATCACACATATGTTGTGTCTATAATTGTGTATAAATTTCTTCTGGTTCTACTCTACTCACTCAGCATCAGTTTGTATAAGCTTCTCCAGGTAAATATGAAGGTCATCTGCTCCTTGTTTCTTATAGCATAATAGTATTCCATTACATTCATATACCACAACTTGTTCAGCCATTCCCCAGTTGATGGACACCCCCTTAATTTCCAATTTTTGCCACTACAAAAAGAGCTGCTATAAATATTTTTGTACATATGGGTCTTCCTCCCACTTCTATAATCTCTTTGGGATACAACCCTAGAAGTGGTATTTCTGTGTCAAAAAGCATGAAATTATTTATACACCTTGAGCATAATTCCAGATTGCCCTCCATAAGAGTTGGATCAGTACACAACTCCACCAGCAATGAATTAGTGTTCCAATTTTTCCACATTCTCTCCAGCATTTGTCATTTTCCTGTTTTGTCATCTTTCTTAGCCAATCTGACTGGTGAGATGTGGTATCTCAGAGTTGTTCTGATTTGCATTTCTCTAATCAATAGTGATTTAGAGAATTTTTTTCATATGCTTATACATATCTTTAATTTCTTCCTCTGAAAACTGCCTGTTCATATCCTTTGACCATTTATCAATTGAGGAATGATTTGTATTCTTATAGATGTGACTCAGTTCTCTATATATTTTAGAAATGAGTCCCTTATGGGGTGGCTAGGTGCCTCAGAGAGTAAGAGCACCGGCTTCAGTGTCAGGATGACCTGGAGATCAAATCCAGCCTCAGATACTTAGCACCACACCCAGAAATAACTGTCCGTGTAACCTTGAGCAAGTTACTTAACCCCAATTGCTTTAAAAAAAAAAAAGAAAGAAATGACTCCTTTATAAGAGACATAGGTTGTAAAAATTCTTTCCCAATTTCCCACTTCCCTCTTAATCTTGCTTACATTGGCTTTGTTTGTACAGAAGCTTTTCGATTTAATGTAATCAAAATTATCCATTTTGCATTTTATACTGCTCTCTAATTCTTATTTGGTCTTAAATTCTTCCCCTCTCCACAGATCTGACAGGTAAACTATTCCTTGCTTTCCAAGATTGCTTACAGTATCAGCCTTTATACCAAGATCATGCACCCATTTAGACTTGATTTTGGTATATGGTGTTAGATAATGGTCTAGGGCCAGTTTCTGCCATACTATATTCCAGTTTTCTGAGCAGTTTTTGTCAAATAGTGGGTTCTTATCCCAAAATCTGGGGTCTTTGAGTCTATCAAACAAGAGATTACTATAGTCATTGACTGCTGAATCTCTTGTGCCCAATCTATTCCATTGATCCACTACTCTATTCCTCAGCCAGGACCAAGTAGTTTTGATGACTGCTGCTTTATAATACAGATTAAAATCTGGTATGGCTAGGCCACCTTCCCTAGCATTTCTTTTCATTAATTTCCTTTATATTCTGGATCGTTTGTTCTTCCAAATGAATTTTGTTACTATTTTTTCTAGCTCTACAAAGTAGTTTTTGGTAAATTGATTGGTATGGCACTAAATGTATAATTTAAATTAGGTAAAATTGTCATTTTTATTATATTAGCTCGACTCAGCCATGAGAAATTGATGTTTTTCCAATTACTTAGATCTGACTTTATTTGTGTGAAAAAAGATTTGTACTTGTCATCATATAGATCCTGGGTATGTTTTGGCGGGTAGATCTCCAAATATTTTATAATGTCTTCAGTAATTTTAAAGGGGATATCTCTTTCTATCACTTGCTGTTGAATTTCATTAGAAATATATAGGAATGCAGAGGATTTATGTGGGTTTGTTTTATATCCTGCAACTTTGCTAAATTTATTTATTATCTCAAGTAGTTTTTTTTTTTTTACTTTATTCCCTAGGATTCTCTAAGTATATCATCATAGCATCTTCAAAGAGTGATAGCTTGGTCTCTTCTTTGCCTAATTTGATTCCTTTGATTTCTTTTTCTTCTCTAATTGCTACTGCTAACATTTGTAGTACCAGATTTAATAAGAGGGGTGATAGTGAACACCCTTGTTTCACCCCCGGTCTTATTGGAAATGCTTGTAGCTTATCCCCATTACATATTATACTTGCTAATGACTTTAAATAGATGCTACCTATTATTTAAGGAAGGCTCCATTTATTCCTACACTTTTTAGTGTTTTTAATATAAATGGATGTTGTATTTTGTCAAAAGCCTTTTCTGCATCCATTGAGATAATCATATGGTTTCTGCTGGATTTATTGTTGATATGATCAAATATACTGATGATTTTCCTAATATTAAATCATCCTTGCATTCCTGGAATAAATGCTACCTCATCAAAATATACTATTCTTGTGATAAGTTGCTGTATGCTAATATTTTATTTAAAAATTTTACATCTATATTCATGAGGGAAATTGGTCTATAATTTTCTTTCTCTGTTTTATCTCTTCCTGATTTAGGTATCAGTACCATATTTGTGTCATAAAAAGAATTTGGTAGGACTCCTTCTCCGTTAATTTTCCCAAATAGTTTGGAAAGTGTTGGAATCAATTGTTCTTTAAATGTTTGATAGAATTCACTAGTAAATCCATCTGGCTCTGGAGATTTTGTCCTAGGGAGTTCACTGATGGCTTGTTTGATTTCTTCTCCTAACATGGGGTTATTTAAGTAATATACTTCCTCTTCAGTTAATCTGGGCAACTTATATTTATGTAAATATTCAGCCATTTCACTAAGATTGTCAAATTTATGTGCATACAATTGGGCAAAATAATTCCTAATTATTGTTTTGATTTCCTCTTCACGGGAGGTAAATTCACCCTTTTCATTTTTCATATTCATAATTTGGTTTTCTTCTTTCTTTTTTTATCATGTTAACTAAGGGTCTATCAATTTTATTGTTTTTTTTCATAAAACCAGCTCTTAATTTTATTTATTAATTCAATACTTTTCTTCATTTCAATTTATTAATCTCTCCTTTGGTTTTCAGTATTTCTAATTTAGTATTTAATTGGGGATTTTCAATTTGTTCTTTTTCTAGCTTTTTCAATTGCATGCCCAATTCATTGACCTCCCTTTTCTCTAATTTATTCATATATGCAATCAGGGATATAAAACTTCCCCTAAGAACTGCCTTTGCTGCATCACAAATTTTGGTATGTTGCCTCATTATTATCATTCTCTTGAATGAAGTTACTGATGGTTTCTATGATTTCTTGTTTGACTCACTCATTCTTTAGGATTAAATTGTTTAATTTACAATTAGTTTTTAATCTATCTTTTCATGGCCCTTCATTGCATATGATTTTTATTGCATCATGATCTGAGAAAGATACATTTAGTATTTCTGCCTATCTGCACTGAATTGTGAGGTTTTAATGCCCTAGTACATGGTCTATTTTTTTAGTATGTGCCATGAACTACTGAGAAGAAAGTATATTCATTTTTATCCCCATTCAGTTTTCTCCAGAAATCTATCAAATCTAGCCTATCTAAAATTCTATTCACCTCCTTAACTTTTTTCTTCTTTATTTTGAGGTTAGATTTATCAAATTCAGAGAGGGGAAGATTAAGTTCCCCCACTAGTATAGTTTTGCTACCTCTTTCTTCCTATAATTCCCTTAACCTCTCCTCTAGGAATTTGGATGCTATACCACTTGGTGCATATATGTTAAGTAATGATATTACTTCATTCTTGATGGTGCCTTTTAGCAGGATATAGTTTCCTTCCTCATCTCTTTTAATTAGGTCTATTTTTGCTTTCACTTTATCTGAGATAAGGGTTGCTACCCCTTCCTTTTTTTTTCCTTTAGCTGAAGCATAATATATTCTACTCCAGCCTTTTACCTTTACCCTATGGGTATCCCAATGTTTCAAATGTGTTTCTTGTAGACAGCATATTGCAGCATTATGGTTTTTAATCCATTCTGCTATCCTCCTCTGTTTTATAAGAGAGTTCATAAAATTCACATTCACAGTAATGACTACTATCTGTCTCTTTCCCTCCATCCTATTCCCTCACCTGCTTATGTTTTTGTTTCTTCCTTCTCCCATCCCACCCTTAAGGGTTTGCCTTTTGACCCGCACCTCGCTCAGTGTTCCCTCCCTGTGACCCCCTCTTCTTTACCTACCCTCTCCTTTTACTGCTATTTTCCTCCTTTCTAATCCCTCCTTTCTTATTCCCCCTTTACCCTTCTACTGCCTATAGGACACAATAGATTTTTGTATTTATTAGAGTATGTTGTTCCCCCATTCAACACAAACCAATGAGAGTAAATTTCATACAGTGCTCCTCTCCCTCCCTCCTTTCCCTCTATTTAATGAGTTTTTGTGTCTTTTCACGTTAGAATCTTAAACTTAACTGATTATGTTGATCCCTCTTTGAACCAGAACCAGTGAGAATAATGCTCAAATGATGTTCATCTATCTCTTTCCTTCCCCCCTACTATAGTGTGTTTTTATGCCTCTTTGTATGGCATAATTTACCTTTTTTGGTCTCATCCTTTCCTTTTATCCCATTAGAGTCCCTTTGACCCCCTTAATAAGGTTGTTTTTTTTTATCATCAGATTAGTTCATTTATATCCACACCCTCTATTTATGTATAACCCTTTTAAAGATCATGATAATCATATAAATTTCAATATTGACAGTTATCAGCTTCTCATATAGGGATGTAAACATTTTGCTCTTATTGCATCCCAAGTTATGTGGATGTGTGCATGAGTGTGTGTGTGTGCATATGTGTATGTATGAGTATGTGTTTTCTTTGTTTACCTTTTTTGTCTTTCTTGAGTCTTGTAATTGGAGATCAAATTTTCCATTTAGCTCTAGCTTTTTCATCAGGAAAGTCTGGAAGTCCTTTATTTCATTAAATAACCTTTATTTTTTTGCCTAAAAAAATTGCCAGAAAGATTATGTTTAGTTTTGTTGGGGGGGGGGGGTTAATCCTTGGTTTCAATCCTAGCTCTTTTGCCTTACTAAATATCAAGTTTCAAGCCCTCCGATCTTTTAATGTAGATGCTAATAGGTCCTGTGTAATACTGACTGTAGTTCAGCGATATTTGAATTGTTTCTTTTTGGCTGCCTGCAATATTTTCTCCTTAATCTTGTAATTCTAGAATTTGGCTACTATATTTCTTGGAGTTCTCCATTTGGGATCTCTTTCAGGAGGAAACCAGTGAATTCTTTTGATAACTATTTTACCTTCTGATTCTAGGACTTCAGGACAGTTTTCTTTGACAGTCTCTTGGAGGATGTTGTCAGGCTGCTTTTTTCATCATGGTTTTCCAGTAGATAAATAATTAAGTGATCTCTTCTGGATCTGTTCTCCAGGTCAGTTGTTTTTCCAGTGAGATATTTTACACTTTCTTTCAATTTTCAATCTTCATGTTTTGTTTGATTGACTATTGGTGCATCATAAAGGCCTGAGCTTCAGTTTGACTGATTATAAATTTTAGTGAATTATTCTCTGTGGTTAGTTTTTGAAGGTCCCATTTTAGGGAGGTATTTTCTCCAATTAGTTCACTAATTTTATTTTTAAATGAGTTGTTTTCTTCAGTGAGACTTTTTTTTTCAATTTGGTCACTGCAGATTTAAATTTATCTTCTACCTTCCTAATTTGGCTTTTAAAATCTTTCTCAAGCTCATCCAAGAATGCTTTTTGGGCTTGAGACCAGTTCATATTTCCATCTGTGGACTCAGGTGTGGACACAGAGTCCATAGCATTTCTTGAAAGTGATTTTTCTTGTCCAGAATAATAGGATTCTATTCTCTTTGGTCTTGCCTTTGCAAGTTCCTTCCAGCCCATTGTAATTGCCTATTTCCTGCCCTTTAAAGTATATTTGTGCTCCTAGAGTACAGAGGGCTCTGAGGGAAGTGAGAAATTACTTCCAGATTATGAGATTGAAAAAATTAGAGGGTAATTGTAGTTGAGAGGAAATTTGCGAATATAGTTTGCCTAGATTTTAGCAAAACTTTTGGTAAATTATCGCACTTTCTTCATGCAAAGTAGAAAGATGTAGACAAAAATAAAATTAGGTATGCTTAGACATTTTTAATAATAGCAATCACAAAAGTAGCTAGCATTTATAGCCTGCTATGTGCTAAACACTTTATAAATATCTCATTAGAGTGGGATGACTGTACTCAGGGCCATTACATTTGGGTCAACATCAACATGGTAGAAGGTTTCTAATTCATTGATCCTGCAGTGCTTAACCCTATGCTGTGTAACATTTATATTAACTATGATTTGGACAAAAAACATGAATGGATGATCATCTAATTTACCAATGACCTTAAAGCATCTGGAATAGATAATATACAGGATACAAGTCAGAAACAAAAAGGATCTCCACAGACTAGGGCATTGTTTTGAATGAAATAATATGAAAATCATTATGGATAAAAGTCAAGTCTTGCACTTGGGTTAAAACAATCAATGCAAGTATAAAATAGTGAAACCATGGTTAGACAGCAGTTTTCTGATAAAGATCTGGGAGATTTAGTGAGCTGTAAACTATATTTAATTAAGACTGTAAGGAATGAGTCAGCAGAAAAGCTAATTCAGATTTCAGCCAAATGAAGAAAGGCACAGCTTCCAAGATTACAACAGTTAATAGACCCACTGTATTTGCCTTTCACCACACTTTATCTAGAATACTGTGTTGAGTTCTGGATGCCACAGTTTGAGACTCATGGGTCTTGAGTATGTGTTATATGAGGAACATGGCATGGATTAACTACAGAGAAGATTCAAGGAGGTACATAATAAGTGTAATTATATTTTTTAAGGGATGTCATATGGAGGAGGAATCAGACTTGTTCTATTTGGCCCCAGAGAGCAAAAAGGAAGATTTGAGCATGGAGGTAAAACTTCCTAACAGTTTATTGGTGGTGGTAATGGCAGTGGTGTTCAGTCATGTCTGACTCATTGTGACCACATTTGTGGTTTTTTTGGCAAACATACTTGAAATGGTTTGCCATTTCCTTCTCCAGATCATTTTATAGATGAGGAAATTGAGGCAAACAGGGTTAAGTGATTTGGCCAAGGCCACACAGTTAGTAAGTGTCTAAGGTCAGATTTTAATTCAGGTCCTCTTGACTCCAGGGCCAGCATTCTATCCAATGTGCCACCTGGATCCCAGGTATCCAAAACTGCATTGAGAAATAGTACATTCCCTTACTTTGTGGTCTTCAAAAAGAGGGTGGATAACCACTGGTTGTATCTATTATAGAAGGGATATCTTCCACATTTGGGTTGGAATCGATAGCTTCTGAGGTAATGTTCAACCCTCAAATTTTGTGATTCTATGATGTGTATTAATTGAACCAATGGAGTTGAAATGTGTTCAAGGGGAGAGAAGACAGGACCTGAATAGGAATATCATAGAATTTAGAGTCGAGATCTCAGAGATCATCTGAAATCAAACTTCTTCACTAATAGTTGAGGGAAACCAGGCCTAAAAAGAGGACATGACTTGTTCAAGGTGATGCAGGTAAAAAATACAGGAGTTATATTTTGAACCCAAAACTTCTGACTCCAAATTCAGTGACTTTTCCACATTGCCATGGTACAGAGGGAACAGCATGTCCAAAGACTGGGAACTAAAAAATTGTAAAGTACAGTCAGGGGATAGCAAGTAGACTGTTTTTGTTGAAACACAGGGTGTATAAAGTGGAGTAAATAGAGCTAAATCTAGGATTATAAGTTGGAGACAAACAATGAAGAGCCTTAAATTCCAGGGAAAGAATTTTATACTTTCTGGGTAAAACAAAACATAGGTTTGAGAATACAATCAGAGATGTTTTGGAAAGAGTAGTATAATAGCAATGCGTAGGTTTGGTTCAAGGGACAAAACACTGGATGCATGAGAATATGAGAGAGAAGTTTATAGAAATTTATTTGTGTAGTAATGAGAGACTGAACTACAATGGTGACTGTTGGAACAGAGATAAAAGAATGAATATAAGAAAAACTATCTCTAGAGAAATGACAAAACTCAATATGTAACACCAGGTAAAAAATGTCAAAGATGACCTTGAGGTTGAAACTGAGCCTAGCTGAGATAATGATGGTACTATTGACATAAATAGAAGAAGGAGAAAAAAAGGACTTGGGGGGGGGGGGGGGATGATGAATTCCATGACATATATGTTGAACTTGAGGTTTAGTGGAGATATTCAAGTGGAAATGACTTGCAAAAAATGTTTAAGATAAAATGAAGGTATGAAATTGTGGGTAGAATAAATGAGGAATGCCTCCATCCTGCTTCTGATATTTACTGGCTATATGGCTTAGGGCAAATCACTTAACATCTTGGTACCTCAGGCAATTCTCTAAAAATAATTTAGTAAGTCAGAGATTAATTTCATCTGGGTTGGTGGAAAAAGCTTCAGAGGAGAAGGTGAAGGAGGAAGAGGAAAAAAGGAGAAGGAAGAGAAGGAGGAGTAGGAAGAGAGAGAGGAGAAGGAAGAAAAGGAGAAGAGAGGAAGGATGAGGAGGAGAGGAGGATGAGGACAAGAAGGAGGAGAAGAAGGAGAAGTAGGACCAAGAAAAGTAGAAGAAAGAAGAGGAGAATAGAAGAAGAAAAGGAAGAGGAAGAGGAGGAGGGAGAATGATGATGGGGTGGTGGTGGTAGCTAACATTTATAGGGCACTTTAAAATTTGCAAAGATTTTTTTCACACACACTAATTATTTCATTTAATTCTTCTAACAACTCTATGATGTAGATGCCATTATTATTTTTGTTTCATAGATAGAAATGGAAGATTAAGGAAATTAAGTAACTAACCAATGCTCATACAAGATGACATACAGGAAAAGTATCTAAGGAGGGATGGGAACCAAGGTCTTCCTGACTCCAAGTTCACAACTGTAGTAGGAGGAGGAGTAGAAGGAATAGGAGAACAAGGAGTAAGAGTAGTAGTAATAGTTGTAATAGTAAATTATGACGATGATAGCACATACAGATGGAGCAAAGAATAGTGTCAAATGACCTTTCATGGGAGGCACTGGCATGAAATCAGCCTGGTTGATCTCAACTGCCACATACATATGTTTGAGGAAATGTTTAGGATTGCACTTCTTGACTCCTAAGGTATTCTGTGAAAAATGGACTCCATAAAAGAGGTAGTGCCCTTTCTCCTCTACTTCCCTCCTCAGATGTCTAAGCAAAGTTTTGCCCCTGTTGATGCCTTACCAAAAGAAGTGAACTACCTGGAAATTGGAAGCACCAACACAAGATCAACAAGGGAGACACTGTCAGGCTGTAAAATCTCAAAACTGCACCTAACCTTAGTTAAGTTATAGAATTTTAGGTACTTATATATTAGTTAGTTATAGAATGTTAGAGCTGAACAAGGAATTTTAAAGATCATTAAGAAAGATGTTCAATGATTTTAGAAAGACATGGAAAGACTTGCATGAAATAAGAACAAAATGAGCAGAACCAAGAGGACATTGTATACATCAACAGCTATATTATTTTAAGAAGGATTTTGAGCAAATAAGGTATTTTGACTGTTATGAATACCCAAATTAATTATAACTATATATAATGAAGAAAAATGCTATTTATATCCGGAGAAAGAACTGACAAATAGAAATGTGTGTGTGTGAATGTATGTATTTCTGTCTAATGGTAGCCATCTCTAGGGTAGGGGACAAAGAAAAAAAATTTGCATAACAATTTTGTTGAAAGGAAATAGAAAGCTGTGCATAGTACACTGCTCACAATGTCTAATTCTGGTTTCACTCATTATCTTCAATTCTTGACAAGTAAATCCATTAATATAGGGGCCAAGTACTATAACACAACTATCAATTTCCCCCTAGCATGCTCCATAGTTCTCTATTGGCAGGAGGTCATAGAATCACAGGTCCAAGACAGGAAGGGATATCAGCTACTGTCTAGTAACCAAACTTTTCATTTTACAGATAATGAAACTAAGGCCAAGAGAAGTCAAGTGAGTTGACTAAGGCAACACAGGTAATAAGCTGTTAAGTAGGGTCTGAAGCAGGTCTTCTGACCCTTGAGTCAATATTCTATCTACTGCACCATGATCTTAATAAATATCCCTTCAAGTGGATTGCATTGAAATATTAACCACAACTTAAATTAATTTGTTTTAGTTGGAAAGGGAGAAAGGGAGAGGAATGAATAATGTGAAATTTCAAAAGAAAAATATCTCAAACTAGAAGGAGGAGGAGGACAAGAAAGAGGAGGATAATGAGGAGGAGGAGAAAGATGGGAAAAAGAAGAAGAAGTATTAGAAGAAGAAGAATGAGGACAAGGAGGAGGAAGGAGGAAGAAAGATATCAAACTCAAAGTTGATACTTATTTTCAAATAGCTTAATGAAGCTGGGAATTCAAATCCTTTAGAATTAAAATAAAAACAAAACACCTCAGGACACTGACCTTGAGAATATAAAGTTCTTTGAAATAAAAATAGAAAAATATTTATCATTGTAATTTTCATGTCTCTATTTTTTATGGTGTATATGTGAGTAGATGACAATGGAAGGGGGTAAACAGGAGGGCCATCTGTGGAACAGGGTGAACATAGGACTTTAGATCTGTCCACAAAAACTCTGAAAGTTGTTGGTATGAACCCTGCTGTCATTCAATCATCAGGAAATAAAAGCATTGAACTTGGGCTTGGGGTGGTGGGAATTCATGGAGTGGTGGAGAAATAAACAACATTGTTCCTTTACTTCCTCCATTGCTGTGACTTTGGAAGTGACACAGATTCCTCTTTAAATTCAGAGAACCTGCTAAGGGTGAGTGAGGAAAAGTGACATTTTTTTTCCACAGATGCATACTTCAGCCTTCAAAAGGAGCAAATAGTTGGGCTATGGTGAATGGGCATGTGAATCTAACTTGCTTTATACCTAAAACAATTAAAGCTGGTTTAGTGACTCTGGAGACATTTTTAGCTTTCTGTTGTACAGTCAGAAATTATTAATAGTACTTTAAAAAAAGTTATAGAAAAAATATTCTCAAGGAGGAGAAAATTTTAAACTGATGCAAGTTAAATGAAGTTATAGGTTTGACAGCAAATGTTACATGCTTTTTATTATGAAAATAATCTTTCTTTTGAAAATAGTATAATATGACAAAATTTTGGTTTCCAAGTCTTGACTGAGCAATTTGAAGATACGTGTTCAAAAACATTGATCAAATTGTAAAATACCTGAGGTATCCTGTGGACAAAGATTGGACCATACCACTCCAGTATAAGATCGAAAATTCCATAATTACAGCATAAAAACTTGCATATTGAAAGTTTACTATCTGAATTAGAAAGTATCAGTAGTTTAAAATAAGGATCATTCTTCAAGAAATAAACAAAAGTGTGAAAAGTTTCAAAATGTGTTTTTTTTTTAAAGCCATGTAATGGTAATGGGGATTTGAAGATATTCTCTACCCCTTGTAACTGCAAGCAAACAAGTACTTAGTTCCTTGTTTCATTGAGCCTCAGCAATGATTATATCAAGTCTTTGTTAAGAAACAGAATTTATAAAACCCACAGTGGGAGGGAATTTCCAAAGACAGAAACAGGGAGGAGTTACTGTATCAGCAATGCCATATTCACAATGCCTATAGAGATTACAAATATGCTGATATAATTATCCATCACAAAATACGTCAGGTTTGCCATTTGGGGAAATAAACTAGAAAATTTATTAAGATACCAAAAGACTGAGTCCCAAAACCAGAAAGTGAAAGCCATCAGAGTAGTTATGATATTGGCACAGGTAGATAAAGTAGAAAACACCCACATTTTCAAGCCTTTAAAACAGAACAGGCTACCTCAGGCAAAGGTCCTCCTCTCCCCACTCACAGCAACCACCCAGCGTCCTGGAAGCACGCTCCCAGCAGCTCCGGCCCCTGGCAGTCCTCAGCAGGAGTCCTAACTCAAAAAAAAAAAAAGGCAACTGCCGCCAACTGCCAACCGCAGGACCGTTAGCTCGGCTTTTCACTTTCTCTTGCTCTGCTATGTCAGCACGTCCATGGCGCATGGGAGATCTTTAAATCCCATAACCCTTACAGTTACTGATCAGATAAAAAGCTAAGCACAAGCTGAGAAAGTGCCAGAACTGCTGGAAATAAGCAGCAAGGAGGCTGAGCAGCTAGTGTGACTGAGAGAGGGGAGCCTGTTTTGTTTTGAAGGCCTGACAAAGAGAAGGTTTGGGAAGGCTTGGGAATGTTGGCGTTTGCTGCATTGGTTATGTGTACCAACTTAGTGAGCACTGTGATGATTTGGCTTTCTGATTTGGGGATTTGGCATTCTGGTATTTGAATAAATGTTTTGGGGTTTAGGTTTTTTTTTTTTTGCTTTTTTGCCTTTTGGAGGGAGAAGTAGGGCAATTGGGGTTAAGTGACTTGCCCAAGGTCACACAGCTAGCTTTTGTGTTAAGTGTCTGGGTCTGGATTTGAACTCAGGTCCTCCTGACTCCAGGGCCAGTGCTCTATTTACTGAGCCACCTAGCTGCCCATGAACAAATGTTTTGATTCTGTCCTCCATGTGAAAGCCTGTTACATTTTGTGATTCACAAAAACACCAGCATAATCAGAGCTACTGTGGGCGCTGTGAATATCAAATTGGTGTAATAAGCCATGAATTCAATTTGGAAGAATATATAACCTGAGTGTAGTATGTATCTGTAAGATCCTATTTATGTCCATAAGAGAGAATCTCAAAAAAGCTAAAGATAATTTTTTTCTTCTAACACAAGATATTATGATAATAAAGAGATGGTAGAGAAGAATAAGAGAGAAGACTATTTTTAGGACCATGATGATACCTAAAATTTCCTTCATGCCAGGGGGTACTTTTCTTCAAACAAAACTGTAATCATTCTCACCTCTAAGTTGATGACAATTATATCTCTATCTCTAGGCCTAACATGTTCCCCCTAATCCTGTCCTACATATATTATTGTATGTGAAATATTTGACATGAATTAAGATATCCATAAACAGTTTCCTCTTTTTACCTTCTTACTTTATAATCCCCTGCCACAACCCCATATTATTTATTCATTCATTCCAGTCTTCTGCTGGTCAAGGCCAACCACTCTACATTTACCCTACCCATCTTCTCCAATTGATTATTCCCCCTTTTCTTTGATCTCTTTTCTTTGATCTATGATCTATTCTTATGATCTATGTTCTCTTTTCTTTCCCTAATACGTAATCTCTACATATCTACTCATTCTTTTGCTGACAACTACAAACAGACTTATCTCTACAATATTAAAAAAAAGTCACTGAATTCTTCCACTCACACAAGTTATTCTAAATTTCTTCTTATTTTCTGAGTTAAACACCTGAAAGACTATTAGTACTTGGTATCTCTATGTCTTCCTCTCTCACTGTCTCTAAACCCTCCTCAATATGGCTTCCAACTTAATTATTTACCGAAAATTTTTCTTTCCAAAGTTATCATTAATCTCTTAATTGCAAAATCTAATGCGATAAACATGATTATGCCTCCTAAACATTCTTTTTCCCTCAAATATTTCTATTCTCCAAGACATCCTTCATATGACTGCCAAATCAATATTCCCAAAGCACATTTAACTCCCATGCTCAAGAAACTACAATAGATCCCTATTGCCTATAATACAAAATACAAAAAATGGTGTTTAGCACATTCTGTAACTAGTCACCCTTTCTGAAATAATTATATCTTATTCCCCTTAACACACTCTATATTCTAACTCATTTGGTTAACTCAGTGTTTTACATAGATGAAATCTTTATTCTCCTATCTTTGAACCTTTACACTCACTGTCCTCCATGCCTTCCACCCTTTCTTATCTCTGCCTCTTAAAATTTATTATTGTTATTTAGTCATGTCCGAGTTTTTGCAACCCTATAGATCTTACTATCCATGGAGTTTTCTTAGTGAAGATACTGGAGTACTTTGACATTTCCTTCTCTAGATAGATTAAGGAAAACAGGGGTTAAATGACTTATCCAGAGTCACACAGCTAGTCTGAACCCAGATTTTAACTCAAGTCTTCCTGACTCCAAGCATAGTGTTCTATCAACTGAGCCATGTACCTTCTGCTCTTAAAAATATCTACATTCTTTCAAAACTAAGCTCAACTGATATATTTCTATAACTCTTGCCTGATATACACACTCCAAAGTAGTTGTAGCATTAACATCTTAGTTACATGGGATCATAGATTTTCATACTTTCAAGGTGACAGTCAGAGCATCTTTATTTGACAAATAAAGATGAGATTCAACAAGGTTGTATAACTTATTGCCATACAGATTCCACAAGTAGAAGGCAAATACTGGGATTTGAACTCAGACCCAATGATGTAAAATCCAGTATTCTTTCCCATGTGCTCATCTTTTCCTCTCTCATATTTTCACGACAATGTCAAGAATGAGTTATAACCAGATAACTAACTGAAAACATTTTGTTTTATTATTCTCAGGGTCTACCCATGGATCCCATACCTGCACATAAAAGTGGAACATCACAAGCACTTCACTTGTACTTATCAATAATATGTAAATGTAAAACTTAACATAGCTTCCTTGAGTTTTATCCAGAACAAATGACATGTTCCAGGATTTTTAGCAATTTAAATTTTCCATTTGATCCAATTTTTGCCAGTTAAATCACATCTCTTCCACCAATACTGACCTGTCCCTGCAGCAACAGCATTTATAATCTTTCCAAGTGATAATAAATACTTTGGTTGCGAAAAAAGACTACACACACAAATGACTCAAAGAAAAATGTTCATCCTCCCAATATGACCAAATCAACCATTTTATCTTCATCTTTTTGTATCCTTGACATTTACTAATACATCAATAATCTAGTTAGTACTTAAAAATACCTTCAACTTTTTATGTTAGCTACTGATTATCTCTAATTAAGTTGACTATATACTAACAAAAATGGGATTAATGAGAGAATTAAGTTGAGAACTTTGGCCAATTAAATAGCAGAAAGAAAATGCTACTCTTTAAAATTTATATTCAGTATGTACTATTAATTTGGAATGTTATGTCTAGATCTTTCCAATCATCCCAATGGGGCTGAGACTTAGACAAATGCTATGCCATAGTTGCTAACCTTGGCTGTCTTGGGAAGGTTTTATTGTCATAGACTATCCAAACATCAGAAGACTGACCCCAACCAACCAACATGAAAATAATATTCATAAGCCAAGTTACCCAAGACAGTATAGTTTTAATGGTCAATCTTGATCCAAAAGAAAAGATGATAAAATGCACTTCCCTTATTTCCTTGGAGAAAAAGAAGACTTGCTGGAGAATGTTGTATATACCATCAGATTACTGGTTAGTTTTTCTTAGCTCTTTTTCTTTGTCACAGAAGATAGACTTAGAGATGGAGTCTTTCCAGAAATGATTAAGATGCATTGAGGAGGCCCCCTGTGCTGGGTGGTTTTATTTAGGGAGAAAAGAATACTAGATATCACATCACCTTTGAAAATTCAATGAAATAGAGAAATCTTTAGGCTCTTTCCACCCCCCTCGGTTTACTTCACTCCAACTCCTGCCCATCAGACTCAGCACAGGGCTCAGCAACAGCCCCACTGCTGCTGCCCTGCTGAAGGAAGCCATCTCTCAGGACCTGGTTGACAACCCCCACCAAGATGGCTGAAATGGTCTTAGTCATGAGGCTTTTCAAATCATTTGAAGACAAGACTACATATCTGAGGCAATCAAGGGGGCCCTTATTGGTATTGACTTGGGTACAAGTAATTCTATGTGGCAGTAATGGAAGGGATACAAGCAAAGGTTTTGGAGAATGTTGAAGGTGCCAGAACCACTCCATCTGTTGTAGCTTTCACAGCAGACAATTGTTGGTATGCCTGCCAAAAGCCAGGCAGTCAACAACCCAAATAACACATTCTATGCTACCAAGCAACTCATTGTCCATTGATTTGAGGATTCTGAAGTGCAGAAGATGCAAAAAATGATTCTTTCAAAATTATACATTCCTCCAATGGTGATGCCTAGGTAGAAGCCATGGGAAGCTATATTCTCCAAGTCATATAAGTGCATTTATATGGATGAAGATGAATGATACTGTAGAAAACTATCTAGGACATTCAGCAAAAAAAAAAAAAAATGGTGTTAGCACTGTGCCTGCTTGTTTCAATGATTCTTAACAACAGATCACTAAAGATGCTGGGCAAATATCTGGCCTAAATGTACTTCAAGTGATTAATTATCCTATAGCTTCTGTCTTGGCTTATAGCTTAGACAAATCTGAAGACAAAATCATTGCTGTCAGGACAACAGTGTTAGGTGGCACAGCGAGTAGAGCACCGGCCCTGGAGTCAGGAGGACCTGAGTTCAAATCCGAATTCAGACACTTAATACTTACTAGTCATGTAAACTTGGGCAAATCACTTAACCCCAATTGTCTTGCCTTCCCCCTTCCAAAAAGCAAAAAAAATAAAATCATTGCTATGTATGACTAAGGTGGTGGAACTTTTGATATTTCTATCCTGGAATTTCAGAAAGGTGTCTTTAAGGTGAAATCTACAAATGGGGATACTTTCCTAAGTAGTGAAGATGTGGACCAGGCCTTGCTCCAGCACATTGTGAAGGAGTTCAAGAGAGGACAGGATCTGACCTGAACAAAGACAATATGACTCTACTGAGAGTACAGGAAGCCTCAGAGAAGGCCAAATGTGAGCTTTCTTCTTCTGTGAAGACTGACATCAACTTACCATATTTGACTATGGATGCTACTGGGCACAAGCACTTAAATACAAAGCTAACTTGAGCTCAATTTGAGGGCATTGTCACTGCTGTTATCAGGAGGACTACTGCCCCATGCAAGAAAGCCATGCAATTAAGCAAGAGTGATATTGGAGAAGTCATCCTAGTTAGTGGCATGACCAGAATGTCCAAGGTTCAGCAGACAGTACAAGAACTCTTTGGCTGGGCTCTTAGGAAAGCTGTCAATTCTGAAGGAGTGGATATTGGAGCTGCCATTCAGGGAGGTGAGTTAGCTGGTGATGTCACAGATGTGCTACTTCTGGGTGTCACTACCCTTTCTCTGGGTATTGAGACATCAGGAGGTGTCTTCACCAAAATAATCAAGAGGAACACAACTATTCCAACTGAGAAGAGCCAGGTGTTTTCTATAGCTGCTGATGGTCAGCCACAAGTGGAAATTAAAGTGTGCCAAGGAGAGAGAGAAATATCTGCAGACAACAAGCTTCTTGAACAGTTTACTTTGATTAGAATTCCACCAGCCCCACATGGAGTTCCACAGATTGAACTTACATTTGATATTGATGCTAATGGGATTGTACATGTTTCTTCAAAGGATAAAGGCCTAGGATGTGAACAAAAAATTTTGATCCAGTCTTCTGGTGGATTAAGCAAAGATGACATTGAGAATATGGTTAACAATGCAGAGAAGTATGCTGAGGAAAAAAGAATGTGTAGAAGCTGTCAATATGGCAGAAGAAATTATTCATGATACTGAAAAAAAAGATGGAAGAATTCAAAGACCAACTCTCAGAAGATAAGTGCAATTAACTAAAAGAAGAAATCTCTAGAATGAAAGAGTTCTTGGCTCACAAAGATAGTGAAACAGGGGAAAACATCAGGCAGGTAGCATTTACTGTCCAAAAAACATAATTAAAGTTCTTTGAGATGGCATATAAAAAAGATGGCATCTTAGAGAGAAGGATCTGGAAGGTCTACTTCTGGGGAACACAAGGAAGATCAGAAGTAGAAGAAGCAGTAATGTCATGAATTGACCTTTTTTGGAACAGAAATTGGTAAAACATCGGTGAAGCCTGGGGAACAAGGAGTACAAGGACCTTTCTGAGCAGAAATTGGCAAACTGAACAAAAGACAGAAGTCTTACTGTGTTTTTGTATTATTGTATATATAATTTTCTGAATTTTAAAAAAAGAAATCTTTATCCTCTAACTTTTTGTGTGGATGGGGAAGAGTATCCATCAATACTGTTCAATTCCTAAAAGGGGTTTGTAATCCTATCTGCAGTATTTGCTAGGAATTTCCCCTGTCCAATTCTATTTTCAAGGCACTGGGAACTTCTCCCTTGAAATTCTGGCTGCCTCCTCAGATACACAGAATATCCTCTCTCATAACAAGTATAGGCCTGGTAGTAGCCTACCAAGGTGTCGGAGGTGGAGTTTGAATCCAGTATTTCCTAGCTACAAGTTCAGTATTCCATCTACTATGTCAAGCTACCTGTCTTCTCCCACTGATGATCAGATGGAATTCGCTAGCCTTGCTAGCATTGAAGACATGAAGTATCAATTTATGTCAATTTAACTTGGAGTGTCTTAGTGAGATCTTTCTTGAATTCTTCCATCAGTTTTCCCTATGAAATGGAAATAGATACCTTTTGTTTTCCTGGAGGTCTTTTTGCAAACACTCAACTTGAGCACTGCAATATGAGATGACCAAATGTCCTATGGATTTATATTTGTTTCTTTTGGATATATGGTACAACACCAGTTCTCTCTTTTCCCTTTCCTAGTAGAACTTGTGGATCATTCTTCATTATAACTGCCTCTTATTTTTATTATCTGGTTTAATTTAATATTAATATTGGCAAGATTGCTATAATCCATTTCCTCCAGTAGAATTTCCACTCACTCACAGATCGTCAGATGAAGATATCCTACTCAGAGGACTAGCAACTAATTGATTTTTAATCTTTTTTTCTTCACTATTCTACCATCACTGCAAAAGCATAGGGAGCATCATAGAGCTGAATCATTTTGTGTTTTTTGTTGATCCTTAAGTTCCCATGGCTGTCTACCAAATCTATTAGTGATGAGCTTCTCCATATGTCACTAGGTTGATAAAGGGAGGACAGGTACCATGTACTGCCAGTTAAATACAAGAAATCTTCCCAGCATGATAGAAATTGCCAGAGCTTGTACTCCAATGAAAAACCCTTTGAGACCCCAGGCTTGTCATTCTCATGCCTTGATAGGGCATTATAATAGGATTTGGTGGGCTGTGCACATAGTAAATATTTAATACAGATTGATAAAGAGAATTGAATCACATATAATACATGCT
Organism: Petaurus breviceps papuanus; assembly: GCF_028583685.1. Classification (NCBI taxonomy): domain Eukaryota; kingdom Metazoa; phylum Chordata; class Mammalia; order Diprotodontia; family Petauridae; genus Petaurus; species Petaurus breviceps. The sequence goes on from NW_027185655.1 coordinate 74,395,031, forward strand.
TGAGAACTGTTGAATTAAATTGATTGCTTCCTCTCTGCCTATCAACTTACAGAGATCCTCACAGCCTAATTTTTAAAAATAAGGAAGGTCTAATCCCATTGCCAAATACTTTTCCTTTCTTAGATCCCCTCACAAAGCCAAGATTGGTTATATCCTACAAAACCAATTTAATGCAATCCAATAAATATTTACCTAGAACCTATGTGCCAGATACTCTACTAAAGGTTGGCAGTTACAAATAAGAAAAAGAAAGATAGTCCTTGCAATCTAATAAGGAAGGGGATATACAAAATGGAAACTGAAAATGGAAGGGGAGAACCAGGAGGCACTCATGAAATATGATGTTCTTTAGAGTAGAAATCAAGCAGAGTCCTTGATATAAAGTGTAGTCTTACCTAGAAATTTCTTATCTTTCTATAAAAGAAGGCTTAGGGTGGAATATATCACTCTACCCTCCAGCCCTCCAATAGAGGAAGAGGCAACTAAGAAAACTGGCAAGGTGCTACATATCAAAAACGGAGTCAATCTGCAAGATTATTTGATTTCAGGTGATCAGACTATCCCAGTGGAGGCCTGATGTTGTGAGAGTCAAAATCAAGCAGAGCAGCTGATGAAAAATAAAGAGTATTTAAAAATGAGGTTTCATAATTGAAATAAACTTAGGTAGTTTCCAAATGAATCAAACATTTCCTTATGATTCTTTAGTGTTTTTGGTCCACAATGTGTCTCCCCACCAGTACCAACAATAACACCATGTTTTGCTAAAAGCAAAATATTAGAGTTTTCTTTATGGGTAGTAAAAAGTTTTCTTTCTCAGTAATGATGCCATTAAAGTTGTCAGCCAAATGGAATTGCCAAGTTACAGGATGACTTGAGATTTGAGGGGACTAACCAGGTATACTTTGGGCTAGATCATATATTGTACATCGAACTTAAATGAATCTATCTCAGAAAAGAAATTCCTATAATTTATCATGCTTTCCACCTTGCAAAATACAGAGGCAGTTGTACTGACCAAATTGTCTATCCTTAAATGTGATCAATAAATACTGCTTGAATGCAGGTAAAGTGGAACTCTGATTTTTTCATGAGTGCTCTTTGACAGAAAGTGTTCTTAAACACCCAAGACATCTGTTCTATGATGTTGTCTATAACAGAAATTCCTGACCTTGGCTGGAATTCCTTCAGGGCACTTTAAATTGAAGAGTCTCAACCTCAAGGAGGAAAGGTAGGGAAAAAAAAGGTCTTAACAAGAAAAAATGAGTTTTTCTTCATTTTCAGATTAATGACTGTTAGATTCAGTTGACAAATACTAAATATACTGATAGTGCAACACCACATCACTCTGCTGGATGCCTCTCTTTTGTACTTACCATTTAATATAATGTTTATATAGTATAATGTATAATAATAAATAACTATATGTTTTATCTTCCTGGTAGACTGCAAGTTTCATAAAGTAGGAAGGGAAATATCACATGTTTATTTTCACTATCCTCTGATTGAAATTTAGTATTTTTTAAAATTACAAATATAAAAAACAGCATGTTTCTAAGGTAGGGTCCATAGGTTTAGCCAGAATGCCAAAGGGGTTCATAACATAAAGAAGGATAAGAGTTCCTTCTCTGGTAGATAGATCTCTGATCTCATCTCATTAAATAGTTAGTGGATAACATGTTGTTCTTGAAGTTAAGAAGACCTAACTTTGAATCCTACATTTGCTAGGTAGGTGATGCTGAGCAAATTATTTCACCTCTCTCAGTCTTAGTTTTCTCATCTATAATATTGAGCAATAATAGCACCTATTTCACAAGGTTTTTGTTAAGACAAAGTGAGATAACATATGTAAAAGACTTTGAAAGTTTAAAGAACCATGCCTTAAAAGTACTAAATATTAGCAATTATAATTATTATTCAAATTCACACTCCCTTTTAAAATATAGATTGCAACCCACCCTTGCTTATATATCCTGTGTGACTTTGAACAATTTCTCCCCAGAAGTTACCCATTAGGTTCACTCAGTGCAATGGAAGAAGGTGGGTGTTATATACCACTAAATCGTTTGAATAATTCATGGGGCACATGAGCTATCAAGTGCTTATATGTCACTAACCACAAGATCAATCATTCTTTTTATGAATTTCTTTGCTAACATGTTTTACACTCTCTTCTTCATATTTCCTTGTTTACAGTGTTTACAAACTACAATTACCACAATGCATCTCTCTAATGCCCTGTGGATGGTTATCTACATCAATTCGGCAGAAATTTTCTTATTCTGTAATTCACAACCATACAATGTCACTGGAAGAAAATTAGTAATATAAAGATGGGCCTTTGATTCAAAGAAAAGTTTAGTGTTAGTGGAAAAACTTTGCATTCTCCCAGAAGTTCACTTTCTGCTGGTATGGAAGAAATAGTTTATAATCCATGAATTTTTACTTCATCATTTTTTTGGACCATTTAAATCTCATGCTTTTTAATTCTATTTTTAAAAGTTAAAATATTCATAGTAGAATATAAATCTTGAAGATAAACCTAACATGTTTAATGATGAACTGTAGGGGATCAAAAAACATCTGATCCAGAATTCAGGTGGTTCTGTACTGCCAGCTCCAGATCTGCCCAGTGATGTGTCCATGTGATGGAACTTTCCTGGTAAATCTGGGATCCAGGGCAAAGCCCTGTTCTGGGATCCTGGCCAGAGGATGTTCAAGGTCTGCCAGACATCTCAGTCCTAACTAGAAACATTGAGATAACTCCATCCTGCTCAAGGGAGGATGGTGGAACATCCTGACTGGCACTTGTACCCTAATGACCAAGATAGAGACCTAGGCAGTCACATATGAGGCAAATGGGAACTAGGGCACTGGGAAGTGTCCCAGGAAAGTGGCACATGATGACTGAGCAGTTTTTCACTATATATTGGACCCTCAGATGAATAAAATTGGCTCAGTTTCAACTGGCTCGCCTGAGCATGGACTCATTATTCATGCCCTCACATTTTGGTTGTTGCTGTGAATGCAGGCAATAAGTGGCACCTGGAACAGGGATATGGCAGGATACAAGGGGGGTGGGCTCCTTGAAAGCTTCAGAGAACACAAAGAAAATCTGCCTCAGCCAACATGTTATGGAAAAGGTAAAATGAAAGCTAAGGAAAACATCCCACCTGGACTAAGCTGGCTGGCATTCACTTGAAAAAGGGGGGAGGGATGGACAGTGTCCTGGCAGTGTTAGGGAAAGGGACAGTCACCAGGCTAAAGTGGGAAGTAGGGAACTTAGTAACAAGTAATCAGATAAGCCTGGTCTGGGGGGGGGGGGGGGTGGAAGCTTTCAGGAGAAAATGGGATAAGTACAAAGTGAAAATAGAGACCAAGAACATAATTAAAGACTCTTAAAGAAATTAGTAAGAGAAAGAGCATTATTTATCACTAGCAGTCAGTTACAAGAATCCTTGGAATGTTGTCCCTATTTGGTAAATTGGTAGCCAGCTATGAGTGAGAGGAGTAAGGAACTAATGGAGGAGGGACTCCAGTATTTCCCCATTTCTGCCTTTTTCCTATGGAATATATTGATCAGATGTTTAACCTCAGAAATGAAAGTGTCAGGGGTGGCTCAGACACTTCAGTGTGATGCAGCTTTCTCTAATAGAAAGAAATTAAAAAGAATTATCAAGTAAGCCTTATCTGTCTTCCATTACTATCTGGAGAATCAGCAACTGTTTAATCTTTTCAGGAGATCTCCTACAAATTCTATGTGAGCTTTTGGATCCATTCTGCTATTTTCTGTATCTATTCTGCTTTGTTTATGTGTCTTCATGAGAATGAGTGTGAGTAATTTGTCATCCTATAAGATTTAAAATGCAGCTGGACTGCTGAAGTTTCCTTGAAATGCTATCTCTGTCACTCCCCCTCTCCCTTCTTTCTCACAAGAAAACAAAATATTTTATTATTTTATAGGTTATGAGAGGATAATGGCAAGTTGCAGAGTGTAGAAGTGTCAGGTCAGAATTAGAAAGAAATTTAAGCATGTAGCAAAGAGAGGAGTTGGATAGGAAGTTTAAGATAGGTATAAATTATTTGCATAAAAACTGTGAACAGAAATTTTAAGATTTTTAAAGGTTTGAAAAATCTCTTACTTTTCATTCAACTCTAGCCAAGTTGAATGCTGAAAAGAGGTAAGATAAGGAAATGCTTTCCCTCGTATCAAAGAGGCATACAAACAAGCATTTAAACATTTGTTGCCTCACCTAAAAAAGAAAAATTTTGTGTATTCAGAATAATACTGAAAGTCAACTGAATTCATGTGAAAAGTGAAATGTGTCACTCCTAACTTGATGCAAAGATAAGTCAGAATTTTTTATACTATTTGGCATTTAGGCAAATTGGTATATTTGCTAAGATCTGATAAAAAAGCATGAAGTTTTGAACTCTCTAGTACAGGGGAGAAGGGATAAGGCACCATTCCTGACTCCCCTTTACTGGAAGATTCAAAGCTCTTGCTTTCAAAGAAGTTTTTAAGGAGTGGACACATAAAGGCAGTTTACTGGAGTAAAAAAGATTAATCAGCTGAAAACATTTTACAAAAATTCATTAAAACCTCTAATCCCATTTTAGAACCAAAGAGAGTGATGAAGATTAATAGGAAATTTCAGTTACCCTCCTCAATCTGGCAAAAGGGAGGAAGCATACTAAATTTATCAAGGGCCCCACTAGCAACAGCCCTAAGGCACTCCGAAGCCCACACCTTTAAGCAAGCAGACAGACCTCTCCAATTCAAATCCCTAAATCTAAAACCAGGCTCTGCAGCCATGAAGAATGGAGAGAAACATCTGCACTCAATAAGCCCAATTTTTTATCAGTAACTTTTGCAAATGGTGATTTGGAAATAAAATCAATGTCATTGTGGGCTTTCTAAACTATAGTAAAATTCTATTATATAGTAAAAATTTTGGGATCATTGTAAGCCAGAAATAGTGTTAGATAAGCAAATTTTTTATCTGAATTTTGTTGCAACTAAAATATAAAGAACTTGTTTAAAAACAGTTATGTCACTTACATCTTATAATGTTTATATATGCCATATAGAAAACCAGGTATTTATACTTTTACCTACAGTTAAAAAGGAGGCTGTAGCTAAAACCAATTGGCTATCACTTACAGAAATTACCTAAGTAACTTTATTGTTTTCATGCTAAAACCTAAATTGTTAATTAATTACTGTATGTGGAAGGAAGAGATTAGGTGAAAACTTTATTCAGATTAATTTTACCCATTCAGACCATTCCTATTGCTTATATAAGATTTGATAAGGCAAGGGCATCACCACCAGCCCCTCCCTAAAGTCCTTATCAGTTAGTCCTATTTTGTAAAACTGCCAAAATCCCTGAAAACTATTTCGATAGTCGAGGTCATTCAGCCTAGGAAATTAACTTGTTTTAGTTATGTGGATTTTAATTAACCTAACTTGCTAAGAAGTTGCAAATGATTAAAAAGGATTTCTAACAATCAGCTTTTACACCAGGACAAGTTTAAATTTGAAATGTTAAGCAATATCCCTTAAGTATGAGGGACCTATTAATCTTTATTGTTTATTAAATCTCTATGAGAATAAAATTAACATATAATTGGATATGAGCTGTGAATTGATGAAAAATTGCTACTTAAAATAAAAGCATTTAAGACAATATTTAATTCACATATTCATATTCTTATATTTTTCTATAGCAAAATTTCTATGATCAGACTTAATCAGTAATAGATATGAGCTCATTTGTGTTAGCTTTGTTGGGAAATCTCACATTATTTTTCATTAGGAATTAGTACATTTACAATTTTTTACAAACTACTTACGACTTACCTTAAGAAGATCCTAAAATCAATAGTTTTTAAAGTACTATGGTCAGACACAAATTACTAGGAATTTAAGATGTTTTACACCAATGTCATTTCAATAAATCTTAATTTTCAAAGTTGCAAATCTCAATTTTTAAAAGTTTGTTTTTGCTTGTAGGTAAAAAACAGAGCTATCATTTTAACACTTTTCAATTAATTTTCTTCATAAAAGTTTAGTGATCATTTATGATTCTTAAAACTGTTTTGAATAAAGGGGATATACTTTTAAAATTTCTTTTTAATCCCTACTATGATTTTAAAAGGCCTGCTAAAACTTTCATTTCCAAGGCCATTTATACCTAAGTTAAAGTCAAGTAGAATAGATTTTGATGTTCTGATCTCAATGTACAGTCATTCCATGACCTAAGCAAGAGTTAAGTAATGTCTGAACTTATTATAGGCAAAAGATTCAATTTCTGAAGCATCTCTTTCTTCCAAAATAAATATAATCAGAGCATAAACAAGCTTTGTGAAACAAGGATGTATATCTACTATTCACTTGTAAGGTTCTCATCAGGAACTTCTTTTATCTATCAACTTCCTGGCAATGCAAACTACTACATTAATTCTGAGAATGATAAAGTTATTGAAACTCACTCTACTTCTGCTCAAACTGCACCCCTTAATATTATGTCAGACAGCAAATATTTAGTGTATGTATGCCAACATGTTGATACTGCTAAACTTAAACACATACAGTGTACAGATCCTTTTAACCTTTTTCTTGACATTACAAACCCTGATAGGAAAGAGATCACAACATATATACATATATATATGTATATATATACATATATATATGTATATATATACATATATATATGCATATATATATACATATATATATATATGTATATATATATACATATATATATATGTAACTCATGGTGAAGCTCATTCATCATTTTCTGGATCTCAACAATTCTATAGGAACAAGCTATACAGAGCCTTAAAAACTGCTGTCTACCTGTGTTGCCCTTATTACTCCTCCACTACTTGTTTCCCACAGAGGATGGATGTAACTCATTTTCCTCCCTTTGGTAAAGTTATCGTATATACATGTTACAATAGATACTTTTTCTTCTTTTCCTTTTGCTTCCCTTCAGACAGGGGACACAGTAAAAAATGTGATCAACCATATGTTACAGTCTTTTGCTTCAATGAGCATTCTGAAACAATTGAAAACTGATAATATTCCTGCCCACTAACAATTTATTTTAATCTTTCTGTGATCATTTTTCGAATAACATCAATTACAGGCATACCCCTTATAATAAAGATGTTACAACCTATTTATTAATATAAAAAAGGCAGATAACAAAGGCAATTACCTATTGCTTTATACACCCTCCTCCAAATTTTTTTATATATGGCTAAAAATGAGTATATACCAGTAGTAAAACAATGTGAAAGGTGCATACTCCCCAAAATGAAGGTAATGTGGGGGGTTATTACTGTGGGGATGAGACTGTGCTTATATGTTTTCCAGAAGCCAGGGAATGACCAGTGAGAGTGCCAGAACAGAAATGTTAGGGTATTTACTCCAAATCACCCAGAAAGATGAAAGAACTCCAGCAACAGAAGAAGAAATCATGGAGACAGAATATGGGAATAAAGAAGAAGAGGTCTCCTAATGCAGCCACTACACAAAAAAGCGGTGCCCCCATTTGGGGACAGATTGAACATTTTTTTCTATCGAGCCAAAGAACTGGAACCTCTTACCCCAGAATTTGTGTTTCTTGCTATAATCACTCTGATTCTGATACAAACTGAACTGGTTACATCCTGATTTAAGTTTTGAGACACCTACCCCTGTTGCATCAATTGTTTCATATATAACTTTAACTACATGCATTTGACCCACTCAAGCCTTCCTTACTTCTACTAATATAAATCATTTACAGATGATGTAACTCCATACTACATTTTATTGGAATATAACCTGCTTTATCTGTACTCTCAAACAATGTATTAGTGGTTATAATGTCATTATGCTGTTTGTAGAACCACCCTCTTTTGGTTTCAGACTTTGGGAGAACCTGTACAAAAGCAATTTCTGGACTTCGGCTAATGGGACTAATTGCAGCCATGTCTTCTATTTCTTCACTAAGTGAATTACAAACTGTTCAATTTGTCAATGTACACTTGGGACCAGACTCCTTCTCCAATGTACTTATGGATACACATGTCTATGTATGACTTCTCTGTATGGAATATTGTTTGCATTCATTGTACTCTTACTCTATGTATATCTAGTAGGAATTTGTTGTCATAATTCTTGAACAACCTTCAGTCACTCATGATTAGTATCAAACATTTGGGGGTATGCATTACATGAAATTTCTGATTTCTTTAAAAAAGGGGGGGGAGGTTGGCATGATACTAGACTTCTCTGCCCTACCTCACTACCTTACTATTATTTTGTCTACTATTATTTATAATTTCAACCACTGTGTCTGCAATTTCTCTACTAAGAAAAAAATCCAAACTGCACAATATGTTAATATGTTAATGAATTATAAAAAAATATTAATCCACATTGCACAATATGTTAATGAATTGTCAAAAATATTTCTGCAACAGAATATAAATTGGGATCTTTTGTATAAGACCAATGTATTAGAACAATTAGTATTTAGGTAATGCATTAAAGTAGAGATGTTCAGCAAAAATTAGATGCTTTAAAGGAAACAGTAGGATTTGTGAAACACAAGCTTGCAGAAACTGAGTTTCAATGACGTGTGATTATTATTTCTCTATGATATGTGTTATGCCTATACCTTATAATTCAAGTATGGTAAAGTGGAATACAGTAAAAAATAATTTGGAAGGTATCTGGCATAATAGTAATTTTTCAACTACTTTATTGTTCTTGTCCAATATTACTCATGATATTGATTAGAGTCACTTTCCTGGAGCCAATCTGAAAGCCCTAGCTCAAGAAATTTTGGCAAAATTGGATGTAACCAATATATTTCAAAACATACCTGCCTTAGGATTTCATCTACTCTTTTGGATAGCATTGTTTATTATAATATGCTTTGTTATTCCTTATGCTACAATATTTGCTACATCATGGGCCAAGTCGCTAGGGACATATGTCCACCACCTTGAGCTCCTTGTAAAACAGCAAGAGGGCAATGGTGAAGGCTAAAGGCTGAGGGGTCCAAGTAGACTGAAGACAGCTCAAGTTTTACTTGTGGCTTATCACAAGTCAAAGGGCTGCATAACTCAGTTGGCTTTCCAGCCTCCACTCTTCTGCCTTAAAACAAAAAGGGAGAGATGTTGGGGACCAAAAATCATCTGATCCAGAATTCAGGTGGTTCTGTACTGCCAGCTCCAGATCTGCCCAGTGATGTGTCCATGTGATGGAACTTTCCTGGTAAATCTGAGATCCAGGGCAAAGCCCTGTTCTAGGATCCTGGCCAGAGGATGTTCAAGGTCTGCCGGACATCTCAGCCCTAACTATCCTGCCTGGCACTTGTACCCTAATAACCAAGATAGAGACCTAGGCAGTCACATATGAGGTGAATGGGAAGTAGGGCACCGGGAAGTATCCCAGGAAAGTGGCTCATGATGACTGTGCCGTTTTTCACTATATATTGGACCCTCAGATGAATAAAATTGGCTCAGTTTCAACTGGCTCGCCTGAGCATGGACTCATTATTCATGCCCTCACATTTTGGTTGGTGCAGTTAATGCATGAAATAATGAACATAATACACATAGAAAGATTAGAAATATATCCACCAATAACTCTATACACTAGTTTTATGTTACCTGTATCATTTAGGGAACTTGGAGAGCATATAATTTCTTCTACTTCCTGTATAGTCTTTAGCAAGAATTCTTGCCAGAGTAAACTGTCATATCAAAGCTATTAAATTTCTCACTGAATAATATGAAATTGCCATCATTCAATGTAATATCAACTGCCAGAAAATCAAGGACTCAGAAAAAAAAAACTCTAGTTAGAGTTTATTGCTTAAAATAATCCCACACTTTCTTTTGTCTCCAGATAGACAAAAATCATGGCTTGTTGGGAAAAATTAGCAAAATTTGTGATTTTGAATTTTTGCCATACTATGAATGAGAGTCATTTTTATTTTTAAATAACATTTTTTAATAAACCTTTAAGGTCAGTGGATTTCATGAGCTCAGAATTAAATAAGAAATTATTTAAATAAATCAGATAAAAATAGATGTATATATATATATATAAAGAGAGAAAACTACATTTAATTTTTATAATTGTACTAATTTGTTGCATAGTTGTTATTATGTTGTTAGAGATTATGCCATACATCATTCCTGTTGATCCTAAAGTTTCTAAAAAATAACATGTATATGATCTTTGTTCTTCTAGAATAGAGAGAAGTCAGAATGGTACAGTGGGAAGAACTTTGCTTCAGATTTCCTGGGTTGAAATTCCAAAACTAAACATCTGCAACAAGAAAGCATTGGACTAGATGACCTTTGAGGTACCATATAGCTCTTGCTCTATTAATTCATTAACAATTCCATGAATAGGATATGTCTTGATGTTTAAGTGTATGTTTTAACCATGACTTTTCATAAGGGCAGCTAGGTGGTGCAGTGAATAGAGCACCCACCCTGAAGTCAGGAGGACCTGAGTTCAAATCCATCATCAAACACTTGACACTTACCCAGCTATGTGACCTTGGGCAAGCCACTTAACCTCAATTACCTTAACTCCCCCCCTCTAAAAAAAATTATCCTTGCTAAGGAACTATTCTGATGACTTGTTGTAATGACATAGTGATCCTTGGGTTTTCAAAGGCAATGGCAATAGAACAGAAATTATTAAAGTTCCAACAAAATTGGGGAATGTAGGCCCAGAAACTGTGTGTATTTTGCTCAGGGACCAACCTAACCAGCCTAAAAGTGGTCAATCACTAGAAGCTTTACCACATGGAAACATATTCTTATTTGTTAGTCACTCTATAAACAACAACTTGGAGATTTGAGGATCTGTATCACTATAGGGAGCAACCACATCAATTAAATCATGAATATTTTAAATTATCTAAAAAGTATAATTTTAAATTTGTCATATTTTCTATTTCACTTTTCCTGACATAGAAAATTTGCATGTGAGAAAAAACAGCAGATGTATAAAATTCTTTTAAAAAGCAAGAGACTTAGCTTGTCTGATAATAATTACACTATCTTTTATCTTTCAATATCCAAGTTGCATAATAAACTTGGTAGTTAGTTTTAGTTATGTGGAACTAAAAAGGTTTTAAGAAGCAAAAATGCATACAAGATAGAGATCTGGCCCCAGAATCAGGAAAATATAGGTTCAAGTTTCACTTCTGATACATACTGATTTTGTGACCTTAAGTAAATAATTTAACTTTTCCTTCTCTTAGATAAATCTCTAAAACTAGAAGATGCACAGTAGAAGCTAATTTGCAATTATAAAGACGGAAATTTATCAAGAGCTCCCCACTCTGTGAAATCATATATCAAGGGTAGCATGTTAGAAATTTTGAACAACAAATCAGCATAATTAGTTTAAGTGGCAAGGACCATGTCCATATTTGTCCTTGGGTTATACAAAGTAAGAGAAGATATTATGTGCCTGGTTTCTATTCCTCATGTGGAACTTTTGGATCTTGCTTCCACCCATGATTAAGTAAAATGTCTATAAATATAACGATACTGAGATATGAGATATTGAGTTAAAAGAACTCAGGTCCTGGCTAGAGTTTGGTGTTTCTCAAGATCATGATAGTACAACATGTAGAGCAAAAAAAAAATGCTCATGAGCTGAGAAATAATTTTTAGAAGATGAAATACAAATGAACAATAAGGATATGAATTTTTAAAAATTTATTTATTTATTTTTAGTTTACAACATTTAGTTCCACTAGCTTTTGACTGTTAAATTTTCTCCCCCTCCCTCCCCTAGCCCCTTCCCTTCCCCAAGAGGGCATGCAATCAGATATAGGCTCTACATATACATTGATATTAAGCATATTTTCACATTAGTCATATTGTAAAGAAGAATTATAACCAATGGAATGAACTATGAGAAAGAAGAAACAAAACAAAACAAAAAAAGAGAGGAAATATTATGCTTCACTCTGCTTTCATATTCCATCATTCTTTCTCTGAAAGTAGATGGCATTTTCCTGAACCTTTTGGAATTGTCTTAGAACCTTGCATTGTTAAGAAGATCCAAGTCCATCAAGGTTAGACACCACACAATGTGGCTGCAACTGTGTACAATGTTTTCCTGGTTCTGCTGCCCTCATTCAACATCAGTTCAAATAAAAAGTTTTTCTAGATTTTTATGGAAAAAATTTTAAATTCAATGATTAAAGAGTGGTACATTGAAAACAGTTCTGAGGTTTACCCTCTCACCCAGCAAATTGGTAAAGATGCTCTAAGTCAGAAAAGAGCAATGTTGGACAGGTAGACACATTAATGCAATGTTGATGGCACTAGGCTAGAAAAGTATGAGACTCATGTGTGAGGATACCAGAGGAGAGGAGCATGGTACAATAAAGCAGTAAAGATAGATTGGGGACATGTTCTGAAGTGCTTTAAATGCCAAAAAGGAAAAAAAAACTAACTATAGGGGCAACAGAGATGTATCAGAGTATATTCAGTATGGGAGTGACATGGACAGACTTTCCCTTCAGGAAACTCACTTTAACAACTGTTTAAGTGATTAAATGAACAGGGGGAGATACATGTGGTAGAGAGATGAGGGAGAAAGAAATTCACCTGAGAAATGATAAGGGCTCAATCTAAGGTAATGGCTGTTGGAGTACTAAGAAGGCTTTAGAAGAAGGTAAGAAATTTAGTCAAAAAATAAACAATATTTGACAACTAAGTCAAGGATACCACCCAAGGTTGTTGTGGATGACTATAAAGATGGTGGAACTCTTTATAGAAATAATGAAAATTGAGTAGAGATGGAAAAGACAACCTACCTGCATGTTTTTTGTGTACCCTGAAACATGGGCAATTCAGGTCACTTGATTGGAATTCATTAAATTCATCTAGGTTCCCTCTTATCATCTCCTCATCTATAAGCATTCAATTCCTTATAAGCAACTTTGTAGATACTTCCCTTCTGAATATCATTCTTCTTATAGGAAAAAAAATCCTAAGTACAAACTCTCTATTTCTGACTTTCCTTAATTTTCAAATATCATTAGTTCATGAGCATCAAACCTTTATCTTGAATCTTCTCCACATACAGTTTGTTTTAAAATACTATTTTTTGCTTTTTTTTGGAGGTGGGAATGCAGGGCAATTGGGGTGAAGTGACTTGTGCAAGGCCACATGACTAGTAAGTATTAAGTTTCTGAGGCCAGATTTTAAACTCAGGTCCTCCTAACTACAGGGCCAGTGATTTATCCACTGTGCTACCTAGCCACCCCCTTAAAGTACTTTTTGCTTTTCTTTGCATTTGCCAAAAGTCTCACTTACTTCTGTCAATTAAAAGTTCAGACAATCTTACAAGATAATATTACCTTTCATTTAGCTCATTGCCTACCTTCTATTTTCTGCATGACTTTTTAAAGTCAAAGTTGTTTAATAAATTACCTAGTATATACATTTGAATATTTTTTTCTACTACACTACAATTTTTTTAAGGTCATCAGTATCTTCCACAATTTGAAAAATGAAAATTGCATTACTGGTGAATCAAGAATTTATCATGTACTTTTCTTTAATCTGAAAAAAAATCTCTAATTGATGTTAAAATAATTAAATTCTTACATAATAACTATACCCTTCCTTCTTGTCATCTTTGTAAATACCTCCTGGAAATGATCACCAATTTCTTACCTTTAACTAGAGTATCTCCTTGTTGATCCTCAATAAAATGTTCTTCGCCTTATTTCTCCTCCAGTTCACAAATCTCTTCATGTATGCATCTTGTGTGAAAATGAAACCCCTCACTCTTTTAATATGTAATTTTAAATTAAATTAATTTTATTTTCAAGCCTACTTTCTTATTGAAGTAGATCCTTCCATTACCACAGTCCAATCCCAAACCGTTGTTTCAGTGATTCAACCTTAGAAGGTAATTTTACCTATGTTCACTTTGCAAATATTGTTTGGGCTCATCCTGAAAAAATTTTTTCAGTAAATTATTTTTTGAATAATATTTTATTTTTCCAAGTACATGTAAAAGCAATTTTAACAGGACTTTTTTATTTTGAGTTCCAAATTCTCGCCCTCTATCCTTCTTTGCCCACTCCTACCAGAGAAGGCTGGAAATTTGTTATAGATTATCCATATAAAACATACTTCCGTAATGGTCATGCTGTGAAAGAAAATACAGACCAAAAAAATATTAAAGCTAAAAATAGTATGCTTTTATCTGCATTCAGATTCAACCAGTTATTTCTCTAGAGGAAAATAGAAGCTTATAACAATATATTTTCAATGATTTTTCCTCATGAGTGCTTTGGACTTGAATCATTGTATTGCTAAGAATAAGTATTTCATGCCTGCCATTCTCTGGAGTGTCTGGCTTGGTGGGTAAATAAGTAGTTTTCTATTTCCATCTCTGTAGCAAACTTTCAGAAGTTTCTCAGCTTTGCTAATGAAATGTTCCCCTTCCCTATATCTGAAAGGCTTCAGGGCAGACAAGCAAGAGGGTGTATTATGAATGGAACATGTTGGGGTCCCTTGACTTTGCTAGGTATATTCCCCTGTCCTATACAGTTATCTACAAAGGTTACCAGGCAGATAGCAAGAGTAATCTTTTTTTTGTTTGTTTATGCCTCCAGATATGGTCCTAGAAAAACACCCTAATAAGTAACTAACCTTAAGAAAGGGCAAATAGTAAACTGGATTAAGGGAGTCTCCTTCAACATTATTTACATTCCTTTGATGTAGGATCTTTCTACATTGTCTGCATTCTTTTGGGGAGTCTACATTCTCCTGGGGGGAGCATAAAAACTCTGTGAGCTCCTTGCATCTTTGGCTCTGTATGAAATAGCTCTGTAATAAACAGACTATTGATTACACCCCCATCTCATTATTCTCACTCCTTGCTAGGCCACCAACTGCACTGTAAGTGGCACCCACAATGTGGGGCATGAGGACTGCTGATTGAGTCTCTAGCAATGGACCCCCAGGATTTGCTGGCAGAAACCAGGGCTCAAGAAAACCGAGGGACAATGGATTTCTTTCAAGGTAAGGGGAAGGCTCTAGAAGGTCATTCCTTGGCGCACTAAATTTTTCATAATCAGAGCTCACAGAGACATAGTATGGGAGGAAGCTTGGTGAAGGGTTTAAAAGATGAAGGAAAAGATCTGAGAATATTACAACTTAAAGTGTGTAAGAAAGGGATTTCAGTTAAGAAACAGATTCTGAAAAAAATTTTTTTAATAGTCTATCAGGTAGCTCTATGGTTCCCTAGTGGCTCTGAGATCAGAGGACTTCATTGGGAAACAGTTTATTATTTTAAGGAGAATGGACAGGAGAGTGACTCTAGTTCCATATTTGCCATTTATAATGTCATTAAATTATGCCTAGTGGACAAAACAGGTCTTAAAGAAATATTGAGTGTCATGGGTGAGAGTGAAGGCAGTGATCAGGAAGAGTCTCCTCCCCCTGAATTTGTGAGAAAAAGACCCCTAGAAAATAACAAACCTTTTAACCTCAGCCCAAGTCTGCCCTATAATCCTGCATGGGGAAAAGAAAAGGCTGGGAAACCTAATGGCAGTCCCACCATAGTTTCAGAATTATATACACCTTTTCAAAAAAGAGGAAGGACAGTCATTAAGAGAAATGGTATTTAAAGGCTGCAATGTGTTGGCATACCCTGTTATAGTAGATGCCCAGGGAAATAGAACGTGGCAAAAATTGAATATAAAAGAGCTTAAGGAGATAAAAATGCTGTGCTGGAGTACAGGACAACAGTTTCTTATATGGTGTCCTTATTGGAAAATTTAGCAGCCACACCTTTGACACCATATGATTGGAGGCAAACTGCTAAAATATGCCTAACCCCAAGGGACTACTTACAGTGAGAAGCCAATTATAAGGAAAAATGCCATAGCAAGCTATATGATCTTATGTTGGCATGCTTTTGGGTGATGGACCTAATATATTGCCCAACACACAAATGGACTATTCAGTAGCAGTATATAGTACTATTCAAGACTGTGCCATATAAGCATGGGAAGAGATAATCAGTTCTGGTCAAGCAGGAAAAAATTTCACAAATATCATGCAGGAACCTGAGGAATCATTTCCTGATTTTGTGGCAAAAATTCAACAAGCAGCTGAGGGTACCTTAGGAAGTACTGTGGGATTGGAAGAATTTGTAAAACAAATAGCTAGAGGAAATTGCAACCTTTGCTATCACTAGAGAACAAGCTAGGCAAATAGTTAAAAGCTGTCCATCATGTGTTATTTGCATTCCCTCTATACCCAAGGGTGTAAATCCCTGTGGACTGTTACCCAATGAAATTTGGCAGTCTGATGTTACTCATTATTCTGTTTTTGGGAGACTGAAATATATACATGTAACTATGGACACATATTCAGGGTTTACATGGGCAAATGCTATGTCTGGGGAAAAACCTCTCATGTTCAAGAACATTTTAGTACATGCTTTGCTGCTGCGGGTATGCCAAAACAATTATAGACTGACAATGGTCCCACTTACACCTCAAAAGGTTTTGCTGAATTCTGTATTCAATGGGGTATTCTCCATATTACAGGACTTCCTTATAACAGCACAGGTCAGGCAATCATTGAAAGAAAAAACCACACACTTAAAACTGCACTCAGAAAATTAAAAGGAGGAATTTGGAGTACGGTTACCCCAAGACGAATGTTAGGGTTGTCACTATATGTAATAAATTATTTGACAGTAGATCATGAAAATAAAACACCAGCAGAAAAATTCTGGGGTGTAATTGACCACACAATTAGTAATTCTAAGAGATCACAGCCCCAGGCAACTTCAGTTACTTAATGGGTGATATGGAAAACAGATAAGGGTGTGGCAAAACCAGGTTATAGTTAGAGGCTGAGGTTATTTGTGTGTGTCCACAGATAAAAATGAGGAAGTCTGGATATCAGAAAGGAGAACAAGGACTGTTTCAACAAATGCAGAGACTGGACATTCAGCCCACCCAAACTAGAACCAGAGGAGGTCAGCAGTGGAGGAGGAGCCAAAGCTGAGCCATTGCTCAGTTTCCAATAGCTGCCTCTACAAGATACTGGGCAGTCCTTAATCATCTACCTTGGGTGGAGATGGTTGGGTGGGGAGAGTTTCTTCCAGAAATCACTTTAGAAGGAAATCGTTCTGTCCTTATGGCCAAAGATTTTTATATACATAAGGCAAATGTAACCTGTCCTGTGCTTGATTTTAATTTTACTGTGTTAGTTGAAGAACCACCTTTGTGCTTTTCTACTTTTAATACGTCCTCATGTAGCTTAGCACAAATTATCAAGTATCATTATCAGAATCATCCTTGGGGCAGACTCAAACAGGCCCTTGTGGTCTTCCTGTTAATCTATCTGCTATATCTATGCAAAAGAGTAGAGTTAAAGGAAAGCTGAATGGGAACACCTATGCTAAAGGAATTTTCAGAGTTAAAGACCTAGAATGCTTTGAGAACATCACAACATATACTATGGGATTTGGGGGACTTTTTTAAATTGTTCAGGATTGTGGGATAAGCATCAGACACAGTGTCCAGACTGAGACGAGTGGGACTCATCTTTGGGTCAAGCAGATCCCCCATTTTTAAACTGTAAGACTGACGTACCTGTTTTCCATCAGGTGGAACAGCAAACCTACATTTCTTGGCACAATGACACTAACATCAATCATAGGCATGGTGGGTATCCAAAACAAAATTGGTTTTGTTTTGAGATAGGAAACCAGGAAATATGGAAAATCCCTTTGCCATGGGCCCCAATAACAATGGTTTTTGCTATCTTTCCTCCTAATGGGACATACTTGAGCAAGACTAACCATGGCTTTGTATGTGCTTGTTTAATAGAGAGGTATGCATGCATGTGGGGAAATAATAGCAATGTAAATATCCCTAAAACTGATAAGCATTACAATGTCACATGTATTAATTGTAAGGTTTCTCAATGTCATGATAATACTTCTTTAGGGCAATTGTGATTTGTTATTAGAAGACCTAGTATGGTAATACCTGTAGAGAGTGAGCATTGGTTTCACTCTCATGCTGATCATTCTATTGTTCAAATTAATCAATTATTGGGTTCCAACTGAAAAAAAAGTTGTATATCCTGTATTGTTGTTGGGATAATTGCTTTAATTACTACTATAGTGAGCAGTTTTGCTATGTCTGTATCCATTAGCACTGCAAAATCAGAGAGTGCAAGCTCAATTTTTACATGAATTGTCTGTCAATGTTTCACAAGGATTTTTGTTACAATCAGAAATCAACAAGAGTTTTTATAAAGCAATAACTCAGCTTAGAGATGATTTAATTGCCATAGCTGAGAAGATTGAATTAATGCAAGTTAGACAAAGGTTAATATGTGATTATAATATACATATATGTATATATATATATATATATATATATATTTCTGTATAGTAAATACAGCATATAATGAATCACAATATAACATAACTCAAATTAGAAATCATCTTAGTGACCTATGGGGTGACTGTAACACATCCCTTGGCATAAATGATTTAGAGAATTTGGCTCGCCTCAAGCATCAAGAAAGTCAGCAACCTTTACTACCAAATTCAGAGGCAAAAAACATTGTTGATTGGATAAAGAAAGCTCAGGGAATATTACCTGGACAAATACAGCAAATAATAACCTTCCTAGGAATAGGGGTGGTGCTACTGGTCTTATGTACTTGTTTACCCATCCTTATTTCCTGTGTTTCTCCTATCATTCAACAAGTGGCATATAATCTCCAATTGCATGATTCTGCCCACAGCCTTTTGAAATTTTAAGATGGGGGAGATGTAGAGAACTTTCAGAAGTTTCTTGGTTTCACTAATGAAATGTTCCCCTTCCCTATATTATTATCTGAATTGTTACAGGGCAGACAAGCTAGAGGATGTATTATGAAGGGAATATTTTGGGGTCCCTTGACCTCACTAGGTATATTCCCCTGTCCTATACAGTTATCTGCAAAGGTTACCAGGCAGATAGCAAGAGGGCGTGTAATCTTTTTTGTTTATGCCTCTGGATATGGTCCTAGAATAACACCCTAATAAGTAACTAATCTTAAGCAAGGGTAAATAGTAAACAAGATTAAGGGAGGCTCCTTTAACATTATTTAGATTCCTTTGATGTAGGATCTTTCTACATTGGCTGCATTCTTTTGGTGAGTCTACATTCTCCTGGGGGGGCATAAAAACTCTGTGAGCTCCTTGTATCTTTGGCTCTGTATGAAATGGTCCTATAATAAACACTATTGATTACACTCCCATTTCATCATTCTCACCACTTGCTAGCCCACCAACTGCGCTGGCCGCAGAATGTCTCCATTTCCAATTTTTAAAGTCCTCTTCCTCAGATCCCTAAGTCCCAAACAAAAATTCATTCTTCCTAGCCATCATTAGATATACTCCATCTCTAGGCAAGCATCTATCACCCCTGAATCTTAAGGGCTAATCTAAAAATAGAAATCCTGCTGGAAAGATTCCATGATATGTAACTACATCTATACAATAAAGTCTGGATGTAAATTAAATAAAAATATGGCAATTAGGATGATAGTTAAGATTCTCTCAGAAGTTTAAACTAATACCATTCTCTTGTTTATTAACAAAGCTACTAACCAGAAATATCACTGTGTTTTAGCAAACCAGTATCTGAATGTAGGCAATATCTTCTGTTTATGCATACTTTTTGAATTCATAAACTTTTTCCTTCTTCATATCTTTTGAGCTACATAGAACACTATGAAGATTTTTTTTAATCCTCTAATGACATTGCTATAAATTCAAAATGAATATAGAGCAAACTAATAAGGCATATGCTATAAGAAAACAATCTAAATCACCCAAAGCTGATGTTAAACAATGAAAAAACTACTAGGGAGACCTTCCTAGTCAAAGACTAACAGTAATTAGAAAATCCACTATTTAAATTGGAGAAATGTTCACTGCATTCAGAAAAGAATATCAAATTACGTCTAGAGGACTATACAAAAATATGACATGGTACCTGACCATTAAAGTACCGTTTCAATGATTTTCTAATGTCAACAAATCAGCAATAGAAGCATGTGAAATGACATCCCATTAACACACAGTTAATAGCCTGAGTCAACAGCAATAAATTCATCTTCATTTTTGTATCAAATAATTAGTGCTTATTATAAGATGTATAACAAGCTTTATATTAAGGTTGGCTTAAAATTAGCTCTCATTATATTTATAGTGGTGGGGAAGGGAGGTAATTCATTTACACAGCTGGCCTGCTAGATGAGACTGGCATAACCACACTGATATTAAAGCTATGGTTACATTTAGTACTAATAAACCAGTAACAGCACATATTTCCAAAATGTTCCTTTGCAAAAGCATGTGCATAGTTAGAGGATCTGTGTTCAACCTCCATTAATAGATGTGGTGCCATGACTCCCCTTGTACAGTCAAGCCAACTTAGAAAGATGATGGGTGTAAAGAATATTGAAAATCATTAACATGGCATCTGAACCAGGAAACTGAAGTATAGGACATTTCCTTTGGGAAACAAAACTGATGCAGTCCTAATTCCTTTCCCAGAGTAAAAGGTAGTATTTCTCTGATATGTTTTTAATACTATCACCCCTGTGCCAGTCCTCTATGGACTTATTACAAATATGACAAGGAGTAGAGAGTATCAGTCCATTTCAAGGCTATTCCCTTTGTTCCTCTGTTTTCAATAAGACATTCATTCTGGAAATAATAATAGTAAAAATAACAACAATGACAACAAGCTTTTGTTGTTCATCCTTAATGTTTGAAGAAGACCAATGACATCATGGGTGATGTCTTAACTTGCAAATAAATTGGATTTGTGAGGTAGAATTGCATAAAGTTGTTCAACATTACTCTCTCTTCCTGCATCATTGAAGTTCAGTAGCAGAACAGGTGTGCATCTCTCCCCTTACTTTTTACCTTTTACTAAGTCCAATCCCCCTTTCTCAGGCAACCCAGAACACTGTAGGTAAGATGGAGGACCACCTGATTCATCATCTACTTTGCTACTGCATTCTAAGTTTCCCTAGAATATACATCTGCCTTATTTCTATATCTTCTATATCTTCCACTCTCACTAAGGACTCCTACATATACTCTCTTACCCACCCTTTGGACTTCCAAATCTTTTTTTCCCTTTTTTTTTCTTTTAAACAAATACTAAAACTTTAATGCATAATTTTTAATAACTCCCTCAACTTGCTCTGTAACTAAACTTTCTTTTATGTGTTGTCTCCTTAAATTAGAATGATAATGGTGTTAATTTTTTTATTATTCATATCATCAGCACATAGATAGTGCTTGGCATATAAGATGCATGTAAATAATGATTTTTCATTCATTCATTCACTTCTCACAAGTCATGGTTTTAAGTCTCTGAACTACTAAATTTGGGAAGTACTTAAAGGTCAAAAATTTAATAAACTGGAGAGAGCCAAGGTTCAGTTAAAAACTGGTCCAGTTGCCAGGTGTTGGTGACACATTTATTTCAGACTAATAAAAAGATCTTTGTCAGAATGGACAGTGGTAGAAAAAGCAACTTGAAAAGACTTAGCTATCCTCACAAATATTCCAATTTATTTGCCCATTCCATTCATCCCACTTACATAAATCAGACTCTCCTGTTTCTCCTTCTGCCCCCAACTCCACATGTTTCTTCAAAGTCCAAATCTTTCTCTTCTTTCCCATCATCCCTATAGTTTTTCCTCATCCTCTCAGATAAAGTTTCTACCTCCTCAAGTTTCGATAAGTTTTTTTTTTTTTTTTTGTGGAGCTTTCTTTAGTACTTTTTACACAATTATTTGCACACATGTCTATTCACCCAATTTGTACTATAAATTCCTTGAAGGTAGAGTCTGAATTTTATTTCATCTTTGTATCACTAGCATGGTCAGCTAGGCAGTGCAGTGGATAGAGTACTGGATGTGGAGTCAAGAAGACTCATCTTCCTGAGTTCAAATCTGTCTTAGTACTTAGGGGCTGTGTAGCACTAAGTAAGTCACTTAACCCTATTTGCCTCAGTTTCCTCATCTGTAAAATGAGTTGGAGAAGGAAATCGCACTCCAGTACCTTTCCCAAGGAAACCCCAAATAGCATCATGAAGAGTCAGACATTATAGAAACAACTGAAAAATAACAATTGCTAACACCCAGAACAAAGTCTTGAATATAGTAAGCAAGGAATATTTGGCAAATTAAATTGAACACAACTGAATTGAACTGGTTCAAGACATGGCATAAAGAGAGTTAAAGCATCCTTGAATTACAAAATCTAAACAATTTTTCCCTTTCCCAAAATGTCCTCTTTGTCTTTATTGTGACTCACTTCTTCCCATCCTCTTCTTTTATCTTCTTCCACTGCTTCTTCTACTCCATGTCAATTCTCTCTTTCAAAAAAATTGAAAGAAATGCATATAGAGATATACTGGAGGCAGTTCCCATGAACCTTTAAGAGCTGATTGTTAATTTTTCAGCTTGAGTATTTACACTTCAAAAATCAAGGAAATTCTATTTTTTATTTTATTGTTTTTTGGATTTTTTAACTGAAAGAAGTGATGGATAACATATTAATGCTGATTAAACTTAAAAGTGTAACATCTTTTCAGAGACAGCTGGTTTTTGTTTTTTGGGGATTTTTACTACAACATGCCCAGTTAGACTTTTATTTTGTGCATCTCTATCTGCTTTATTTATTTGATACTAGGAGTTCCTTGAAGGCAAGGTACCATCTAATAATTGCAAGCAGAGGTCATGAAATAGGTATCTGACAAATTCAACTTCTGATAAAAGGGGAGCAGTAAATATTGAGAGGCTGAATAAATAATTGCCACAGATTAATCAGGACGTCATAAAGTATGGAGAGAAAGAAACATAAATTTCGATTGCTGTTGTATTTAAAACACAGATATTATCTCCTTCTTTCCAGTACTTATAAATCTGAGGGAAAAGTAAGCTTAGAAATAAAGGGTACATCCTGGATCTAATCTGAGTTGAATGTTGCAAAGTGTTATGAAAAATACTAAGTAATTATCAAGAAATCAATTGAGTTTCATTGTTTGTTGCTATTATTCATCCTTCATTTTTGAAGAACACCAAAGACATCACAATATTGGATGACTGATGTTTAGACTTGCACATGAACTTCATTTAAGTGAAGCAGAGTTGTACAGTCATCATCTTTCTTTCAGAGTAATCAGTGTCCAGTGGCAAAACAAAAGTTAAGATGACTGGTAATGGCCCAGAATGCAGTGGATGACCTTTAGGTCTTTGATGTCTAACCAAGCCCTGAGTGTTCCATAGTGCCTGCTTTAGCTGCCTTAACGACCATTGGAACAAAATTGTTCTTGTCAGCCCATTCCACCAGGAGAAGCCTTTGTGTGCTTTATTAGACAAGTTTAATTAATAGTTTTTATATATGATGCTATGTTATAGTATACAAGGTGTCATTAATAGCATATAATAATTTGATACAAATAATCAGCTACACCATCCATAAACTAGTTGTCGTTTAATTTTGCACTAACCTTTAAAAAATGTTTCATCTGTGAAAATAGCATATTTGTTAGCTAGTTAACTATTTAAATTAACTTAACTGGCTATAAGTGTTATAAAAATAGGACTGGGCAGAGGAGGGGGAATCATTAACACATGATCTAGAAATTTAAGATCAGTGGTAAAATTAGGACAAGCCACCTCATAGCATGCCATATACCCAATAGCTATAAGGATTATGAAATCAAACATAAATATTCACAGAACCTACGTCAATGTGTAATTAACTACAAATATTTCTCTTAACATGATTTGGAAAGAATGCATTAAAAACAGCATTTACATGGAAAGCAAGTGAGAATGACTTCTGGAACAGGAACACTATTTCTAAATATAATCTTTCTGTGGCTTTTAATTATTTCCCAATGTAATAAAAAAGTGCAAAATCATTATACATGTAACAAAAGTTAATGAAATAGTTCATCTAGGGAGGGGAGCAAAGATGCCTGAGTAGAAATAGGACCTCCATGCAGCTCTGGCTCCCACCACCTCCAAAACATGTAAAAAAAATTATTCTAAACAAATTTTAGAGCTTCAGAACCCACAAAATGACAGAGAGAAACAAATCTCCCATTGAAGGCAGCCTGGAAGGCCTACAGGAAAGGTCTATCACATGGAACTGGGAGCTGAGCACATTCTTGAGTGAGTCACAGTTCTGGCACCAGGGTGGTCCAGACCTGCCAGAGAAGACTTAACAAGAGTGAATTGTGACCAGTTGTGATGGTTTCCAGATTTCTCAACCCATAAACATCGAAAAAAAAAGTAAAAGATCAGTTGGAATTCTGTCAGAACTGGGTGGAGAAGAGCTTGGTCGAGACCCTGCCCCACATGGTGACAAGTGTCAGAGGTTCAGTGGCTGCAATTGCTGCCCTGTGGCTGCTTTGAGAGCTCCAGGCCTGCAGATTGTAGGAGGACCAAGTGACCAGTTTGAGGGGTAATTGCTCTTGCTTTAACCTGCTTGGATCTGGATCAGTCTTGGGTGGTGGTCCTGGGGTGTGTGGCCAGTATGCCACAGCTTGTGGAGGTGATATAGAGGGCACCCTCCTAATAGCTCCAGCAGCTGCCAAAACCCCAGCAATTTGGGACATAGCTCTCTACAATCTGGAAGCAGAGTTCTATCATGGAAAAAGCTCAAAAATCAAGTAATTCACTGGCAAGATGAGAAATCAGAGGAAGCACAGACCATAGAATGCTTTTGGGGGGACAAAAAGGATCAAAGCATGGAATGTGAGGAATACAATGAAGTCAGAACTCCTGCATCAAAATCTTCCAAGAAAAATATGAATTGGTTACAGGCCATGGAGGAGCTCAAGAAGAATTTTGAAAATCAAGTAAGAGAAGTGGAGGAAAAAATAGGAAGAGAAATGAGAATGATGCAAGAAAATCATGAAAAGTGAGTCAACAGTCTGCTAAAGGAGAGCTCCCAAAAATACCAAAGAAAATAATGCCTTAAAAAATAGACTAACTCAAATAGCAAAAGAGGCCCAAAAAGCCAATGAGGAGAAGAATGCCTTAAAAATTCAAATTTAGGGGAGGCCAGGTGGTGCAGTGAGTAAGAGCGCTGGCCCCAGAGACGAGAGACCTGGGATCGGTTCTGGGCTCAGATACTTAACACCCACACAAAATAACTGGCTGTGTAACCTTGAGCAAGTTTCTTAACCCCAATTGCTTAGGGGCTGCCAGGTGGCACAGTGAGTAAGAGTGCCAGCCCCAGCATCGGGAGACCTGGGATCAGTTCTGGCCTCAGATACTCAGCACCCACACAAAAATAACTGGCCATGTAACCTTGAGCAAGTTACTTAACCCCAATTGCTTAAAAAAGAAAAAAGAAGTCAAATTTACCAGATGGAAAAGGAATTTCAAAAACTCACTGAAGAGAATAATTCCTTCAAAATTAGATTGGAGTAAATGGAAGCTAATGACTTTATGAGAAAACAAGATATTATAAAGCAGATCCAAACAAATGAAAAAAATAGAAAGCAATATGCAATATCTCACTGAGCTAGAAAATAGATCCAAGAGAGACAATTCAAAAATTATTGTACTATCTGAAAGTCATGATCAAAAAAAAGAGCCTAGATACCATCTTTCAAGAAATTATCAAGCAAAATTGCCCTGATATTGTAGAACCAGAGGGCAAAATAGAAATTGAAAGAATTCACTTATTGCCTCTTGAAAAATGTCCCAAAAAGAAAATTTCTAGGAATATTATAGTAAAATTCTAGAGTTCCTAGGTCAAGGAGAAAATATTACAAGCAGCCAGGAAGAACAATTTGAGTATTGTGGAAACACAATCTGGATAACACAAGACTTAGCAACTTTTACATTAAGGGATTGAAGGCCATGGAATATGATATTCCAGAGGTCAAAGAAGCTAGGACTAAAACCAAGAATCACCTACCCAGCAAAACTGAGTATAATGCTTCGAGGGAAAATATGGTCATTCAATGAAATAGAGGATTTTTAAGCATTCTTGAGGGGAAAAACCAGAGCTTAACAAAAAATTTGACTTTCAAATACAAGAAGCAAGAGAAGCATGAAAAGGTAAACAGGAAAGAGAAATCATAAGGAACTTATTAAAGTTGAACTATTTACATTCCTACATGGAAAAACAATAATTGTAACTCATAAGATTTTTCTCAGTATGAAGATAGTTGAAGGGAATATATATATATATATATATATATATATATATAGACAGAGGGCACAGGATGAGTTGAATATGAAGGGATGATATCTAAAAAAATTTTTTTAAAGAGTTGAGAGAGGAATATATTGGGAGAAGAGAAAGGGAGAGATAGATTAAGGTAAATTATCTCATATAAAAGAGACAAGAGAATACTGTTACAATGGAGGGAAAGAGCAGGAAGGTCAAAGGGAATGGAGTCAACCTTACTCTCATTGAACTTTGTTTAAGGAGGTAATAACACACACTCAGTTGGGCATCTTACCCTACAGGGAAATAGGTGGGAAGGGGATAAGAGGGGGGATGATAGAAGGGAGGGCAGATTGGGGGAGAGGGTAGGTAGATGTAAACACTTTTGAAAAGGGACAGGGTCAAAGGAGAAAATAGAATAAGGGGGGCAGGGGGCCAGGATAGGATGAAGGGAATTATAGTTAGTCTTTCACAATATAACTACTATGGAAATAAAACTACTATGTAGTTTTGTGCAACTACACATGTACAACCTATATTGAACTGGTTGTCTTACCAGTGGTAGTGGATGAGGAGGGCAGAAGGGAAAAATCTGGAACTCAAAGTTTTAAAAACAAATGTTTCAAAAATTGCTTTTTGTTTACATGCAACTGAAAAATAAGATATAGAGGCACTTGGGTATAGAAATCCATCTTGCCCTACTAGAAAGTTAGGGTGGGGGGAAGTGGGGGAGGGAGAATGTAAAAGAGAACATATTGGAGGAAGTTATTCAGTAGGCTCACTCTTTTGGGGTAGGGGGACAGTGGAAAGATGGGGAAAATTTGTAATTCAAAATCTTGTGGAAATTAATGTTGAAAACTAAAAATAAATAAATAAATTGGAGGGGGAAAAAGAAATGGTGCATCTATTGGATAAAGGATAATTGGGATTAAGATAATATGAGGGTAGGATAATTGAAATCCTACATTAAGCACAAATTCATATTTTATCCATTGGTTCCAACTTCTCTCCCTCAACAAATATCCTCCAAGCACTTTTCACAAGAAATTAAATTGCTTAATAAGAAGACCAACTATAACCCTTCATGTGATAACATGCATTGACATAACAAAGTACCAGTAGCCAAAAGAAGGAAGAAGAGGGATAGCAAAAAGCCAGAACAAAATATTACCTAGTTGAGTAGCATATATTTTTTGACTGTAAAAAATCAATTAAATACAGTTATTGTTTCCATTTGGAGGTAAAAAAATCTGTGATTTCACTCAAATGTGGAATCTTTGATGAAGAAACTCCTTCTACCAATTGAAGATCAATGTATGCTCAACAACTTATTCTGAATTGCAAAATTAACACAGTTTTCATACAGAGGTAGGATTAGTATCCGGACTTTGCCAGTTCTGAGGTAGTTCCTTCTCTGCTGAGATGCCACATTCCATCTCCATATTGATATCCTTGCTATATATATATATATACAAGTAGTAGTGCTGAACTTGGAGTCAGATAACCTGCATTTCAAGCAAAACTATGCCACGACCTATATGACCATGTGAATGTCACATACTGAAATAGCAAACACTCTAGCACACCCAAGATGGCCTACTAGCAAAGGTTCTTTGATGTGCTTTGCTAAAGGAAAGAGAACTTTTAAAGGGATCAGTAATCTTACTTAAATTGCAAATAATACAATAGAAAATTCAAGCAGAGAAATTAGCACATAGATTCAACAGACAGGGCTGCTACTGAGTGAACACAATAATAAACATATACTACCACCTACCTATACTACTGGATCAGGAGGACACAGACCTCTGAGTAGTTGGGGGGGGGGGGCTCTTAACAAAAGGTTACTAAGAGTCCCCTACAGCTAATCAAAAGGTGTTTCTCATAATAGAAACTCCCAAAGCAAAATACCACCCTCCCAGAATGTATAACAAAGACTTAACCCCTGATTAACTCAGAGCCAGAAGGCACAGAACCTCCATGACTCAGCACAATTGTAAAGTATTAAGGTTCAAAGGAGATTAATCCTTCAGATGTTTACAATTTAGGATGAGCCTAGGAAATTGAACTCCAGAAAAAAAAATCCCACTTTGCTTATACTTACACTTACCTTCTCTGAACCCAAGCCTTCTTGACTCAGAGTACAACTCTCTGTGTACTACATGGGGCTGCCTAATCTTTGAACATATAGATGAAGGAAACTGTACAACACTAACAATATTCAACAGTACCTATACAGAATCAAATATAAGGATAAGAAGCAAAAGACTCTATCATAAAAATATTTTGAAAACACCTACATATTTGCTAATAAGTGGCACTGGGGTGGCATAAGCAACAACAACAAAAATATACATAAGTAATAAATATCTAGAGTGGTCATATGGATAGAGCACTGGACTCAGAGTCAGGAAAACTCGTTTTCAAATTCTACTTCAGGTACTTGCTAGTTGTGTGACCCAAACAAATAATTTACCTTATCCTACTCTCAGTTTCTTTACCTGTAAAAAAGGAAATGATAACAGTATATACCTGGGTTAGGGTGAGAAGCAAATGAGATATATGTAAAGTGTTTTGCAAACTTTAAAGCACTATATGGATATGAGGTATTATTATAGCTCTAAGTCTAGGAAGAAAAATTGATGAAATAAAGGTTAAATTTATAACTTGAAAAATCAAAGATGAATAATTTAAACACAAACTACATATTCAAAGTTGAAAAGAAACAAGGGAATAAGGGATAATAGGATCCCAATGCAGGAGCCAAGATTGCAAAGTAAGCAATAAATCACTGTTATTCTCCCATACTGACCTTACAAAACCCAGAAAGTATTGCCTCCCCCACCTGTAATGGGAATGCAAATTTAAAGATCTTCCCTGCCCCTAGGATAAAGTGCACCTGGAGCCTGGGGTGGGAGGCTTGTTTTTCAGTAGATACTTCTAGATCAGCCAGTGAGTCAATAAGGTTGTTACATTCTCTGAGCCAGGAGATGGCTATATAAGCCCTGATGTGTAGCTTTGTTTTGGGGCTCACTTTGAGAAGTGTTCTGTGATTTGATATGGATTCTGGTAAGTTGTTGTCCAGAGGGCCCCCCCCCCTGGCTTTGAAAACCCAGATGTTGATTGGGTATGGATGTAATGGTTGGACAGTTTGGAAATCTGTCTACTTGATCTGTTTCTCTGTCTTGATAATTCTGTCTGTATACTTTGAAGTTCGGGGTGCTGACCTCTTTCCCCTGAACTAGGTAAACGAAATATGTTTGACTGATTAAAGTAAGAGCTTGTTAACCCATTTTGAGTGGCTTTCCTTTATCAAAGCAGATCCACTTTGTCAAAGCTGTATTGGCAGCCACCCTGAGGACGCTTGGGGTGCTTGCTGCTACACCACCCCAAAAAATCCTGGAACAGTGGAGACAGAAGTAAAAGGGGGTGTAGCAGTTGTATTAGCTCATGAAGCTAGGGGTACTAAGAGGACAAGACTTCTTGTTGTGTCTGAAGGGGACCAGTACAGGACTGGAGGTTTCCCAGCAAGCCAGTGGTTTATCTCAGTAAATCAGCAGGAGATCCTGAGCCTGAGGGTGGTGGAGCAGGCAAGCACCAATACCGGGCCCTCATGTGCCTTCCCATAACCATGGGAACTGGCAGACACCAGTATGGAGAACCACCACTTGCCTGGTGGTCAAGCATCCAATAGCAGCTGAGCCTGTATATGCTCTAGTGCAGGCCCTGGGTGGGGTGGCAACCTCTAGTGGCCAGACCACCACCACAATCATACCTTACCCCTTCAGTATCAGTGAAACCCTGGGGAAACCCAGAGAAAACCTACCTGGCCTCAGCATACAACCGCCACCACCATCAGCTCCAACTCAGCACCACGTAAGCTACAGCCTCTATATCCTCCAGCTTCTAGAACCTGAGGACCCAAGACACAAAGCCAATAACCAAGCCCCTAGTAGTAAGCACAAGAAGTGTGGGACAGTGCCCTCTGTACCCTGGAAGGAGAGATTAACTTTAAAATTCAGGAGAAAAGGCAAGCACCATAAGTACAAAGTATCATAAAAAAACAAAGACAGGGACAATCAGAACACAAATTCAGAAGAGGACAGCTTTGTCATTACACTGACACCTGAAAGCTCAAAGAGAATATGAACTGATCTCAAGACCAAAAATCAGTTTTTGGAAGAGTTCAAGAAGGATTTTAAAAATCAAATTAGAGAGGTAGAAGATAAATTGAATAATTCCATTAAAAATACAACTGACAAATAGGAAAAAGTACATGCAAGAAAATAACTCCTTAAAAAGTAGAATTGTCCAAATGCAAAAGGAGGTACAAAAGCTAACTGAAGAAAACAATTTCTTAACAATTAGAATTGGGCAAGTGGAAGCTAATGATGCTATGAGACATCAAGAATCAGTCAAACAACATTAAAAGAATAAAAAATAGAAGAAAACATAAACTACCTCATTGGAAAAATGACTGACCTGGACAATAAATCCAGGAGAGATAATTTAAGAATTATTGGTCTACCTGAAAACCAAGTTGAAAAAAAAGAGCCTGGACAACATGTTCCAAGAAACCTTCTAGGAAAGCTGCCCTGAGGTTCTAGAACCAGAAAGTATATTAGTCATCAAAAGAATCCACCAATCACCTGGTATAAAAGAGATCCCAAATTAAATACACCAAGGCATATTATAGCCAAATTCTGGAATAATCAGATCAAGGAGAGAATGTGTAAACAGCAAGAAAGAAAAATTCAAGTATAATTGAACTATAGTCAAGGTCACACAGGACCTTGCAGTTTATACTTTAAAAGATCTATGATATTCTGTAAGGCAAAGGAGTTTCTATTAAAACTAAAGATCAACTACCCAGTAAAATTGAGCAAAATCTTTCAGGCAAGGAGATGGCCAGTCATAAAAATAGTTCATTTCCAGATCTACCTGATGAAAAGATCAGAGCCCAATGGAAAACCTGATATTTAAATATAGGATTCAAGAGAGCCATAAAGAGGTAAACAGGACAGATAAAAACATGTTGCTCAATAAGGGAAAACTTTTTACATTCCTACATGGGAAGATACTTGTAACTTTTGAGAATTATGTCTTTATTATGATATTTAGAAGGGATATACATAGACAAAGGGTGTATAAGCTTGCTTTGATGTGATGACAAAAACCTAATTAATTGGTAAAAAGGGATTATAATGGGAGAAGAGGAAAGGAGTAGGCAGAAAAGGGTAAATTATATCAAATGAAGGGGCACAAAAACATATTACAATAGATGGAAAAAAGGGAGAGAGATGAGCATTGTTTGAATTTTACTCTCATCCAATTTGACTCAAGAAGGGAATAGCATACCCAGTTACATAAATAAATCTAATGGGCCCCACAGGCAGTAGGAGGGAAAAAAAGGAAAGAAAAGGGAGAGGGGTTGACAGAAGGGAGGGAAGATTGAGGGAGGTAGTGGCCAAAATCAAAACTCTTTTGAAGAGGGAAAGGGAGAAAGGAGAAATAAAAGCATAAACAAGGCATGGGGGGATGGGGAGGCGGGGATAGAAGGGAGAGAAAGACACTGATTGTAATCATAATTGTGAATGTGAATGGGATGAACTCTCCCATAAAATGGAAGCAGGCAGCAGAATGGATTACAAACCAGAATACTACAATTTGTTTTTTACAAGAAACACATGTGAAACAGAGATACACACAGAGTAAAGGGAAAAGGCTGGAGAAGAATATGTTCTGTTTCAGCTGAAGTAAAAAAAAAAGCAGAGGTAGCAATCCTAATCTCAGACAAAGCAAAAGCAAAAATAGATCTAATTAAAAGAGATAAGGAAGGAAATTATATCTTACTACAAGGAACCATAGACAATGAAGTAATATCATTTCTAAACATATATGCCCCAATTAGTATAGTATCCAAATTCTTGGAGGTGAAGTTATGGGAGTTAAAAGAAGAAATGGACAGCAAAACTAAACTGGTGATGGACCTCAGCCTTCCTCCCTCTGAACTAGATGAATCTAACCACAAAATAAACAAGAAAGAAGTTAAAGAGGTGAATAGAACTTGTGTGTGTGTGTGTGTGTGTGTGTGTGTGTATAAGAATAGTGAATAGAACTTAGATATATATAGTGAATGGAAAAGTTAGATATGGTTGACCTCTGAAGAAAACTGAATGGGGACAGAAAGGAATATACCTTTTTTCTCAGTGGTACATGGCACATACACAAAAATGGGCCATGAACTATGGGATTAAAAACCTCACAATCCAATGCAGAAAGATATAAATATCAAATGCATCCTTTTCAGGGTATGATGAAATATGCATTGCATGTTATAAAAAGCCTTGGAAATATAGAATAAAAATTATTTGGAAATGAAAGAATCTAATTTTAAGAATAAATCAATAACTTTATCCAAAAGAATGACAATAAACATACCAAAACTTTTGGGACACAGTGAAAGGAGTTCTTGGGAAAACTTTGTATCTCTAAATGCTTACACAAGTAAAATATAGGGAAAAAAATATAGGAAAAAAAGGAGAGATTAATAAAATCAAAATTAAGCAAACTATTGAACTAATAAATAAAACCGACTGGATTTATGAAAAATCCAATAAAATTAATAAATGTTTTTTTAATTTGATTTAAAAAAAAAGAAAATGAAATTACCAGTATCAAAAATGAAAGGAGTGGGGCGGGCAGGTAGCACAGTGAGTAAGAGCACTGGCCCCAGAGTTGGGATGACCTGGGATCGGATCCAGGCTCAGACACTTAGCATCCATCCAGAAACAACTGGCCATGTAACCTTGAGCAAGTTACTTAACCCCAATTGCTTAGGGGCAGCCAGGTGGCACAGTGAGTAAGAGCACTGGCCCCAGAGTAGGGATGACCTGGGATAGAATCCAGGCTCCGATACTTAGCACCACACCCAGAAATAATAACTGGCTGTGAGAAAAAAAAATTTTCATAAAAAAAAGTGAATGAAAGGAGTGAATTCATCACCAATAAAGAAGAAATTGAAACATTAGGAACAATTTTGCCCAAATGTATGCCAATAAATTTGACGATCTTACTGAAATGGATGAATGTTACAAAAAATATAAGTTGCCTAGATTAACAGAAGATGAATTAAAATACTTAAATAACCTTATCTTAGAAAAAGAAATTGAACAAACCATCAAGGAATTCCCTAGGAAAAAAATTCCAGAGCCAGATAGATATACAAGTGAATTCTATCAAACATTTAAAAAATAATTACTTCTAATACTATGTAGACTATTTGGAAAATAGGTGAAGGAGTCCTACTAAGTTGTGGTTTTTTTTATACCAATATGGTACTAATATCTAAACCTGGAAGAGTAAAAAGAGAGAAGGAAAATTATAGACCAATTTCCCCAATGAATACAGATGCAAAAAATTAAATGAAATATTAGCAAAAAGACTACAGCAACTTATCATATGGATAATACACTATGACCAGATGGGATTTATACCAGGAAATTAAGGACTGGGTCAATATTAGGAAAACTATGATCATAATTGATCACATCAACCACAAAACAAAAACCATATGATTATCTCAACGGAAGCAGGAAAAGTTTTCTTTTTAAATAGAACTCCCATTCCTATTAAAAACATAAGAAAGCACAAGAATAAATGTATACTTCCTTAAAACAATAAGTAGCATCTAACTAAAACCCTCAGTAAGCATTATATGTAATGGCGATTAGTTAGCACTTCTAAAAAGATCAGGGGTGGAACAAGGATTTCCATTATCACAGTTGTTATTTGATATGGTACTAGAAGCCTTAGCTTTAGCAATAAGAGAAGAAAAGGAAATCAAAAGAATTAGAATAGGCAAAAAGTAAACAAAGCTATCACTCTTTGCAGATGATAGGATGATATACTTAGAGAATCCTACAGAAATAAGTAAAAAAAAAACTTAAAATAATAAATAATTTTATTAAAGTTGCAGGCTATAAAATAAAACCCACATAAATCATTGGCATTTATACACACACACACACACATTGCTAACAAAGTCCAACAGCAAGAGATAAAGAAGTTCCATTTAAAATTGCTGTAGACACTATAAAATATTTGAAAATCTAGCTGCCAAAAAAAAAAAGAAATTATATGAGCACAATTACAAAACACTTTTCACCCAAATAAAATGAGATCTAAATAATTGGGAAAACATCAGTTGCTCATGGATAGGCTGAGCTAATATTTTAAAAATGATATTTCTATCTAAACTAATTTACTTATTGAGTGTGATATCAGACTACCAAAAAAATTTTTTACAGGCTAGAAAAAAATGATAATAAAATTCATCTGCAAGAACAAAAGGTCCAGAAAATCAAGGAAACTAATGAAAAGCAATGCTATGTAAGGTGGCCTAACTATACCAGATCTAGAATTGTATTATAAAGCAGAACTCATCAAAACTATTTGATAGTGGCTAAGAAATAGAGTGGTGGATCAGTGGTATAGGTTAGGTGTTCAAGGCACAGTAGTCAAGGACAATAGTAATCTACTGTTTGATAAACCCAAAAAACTCCTGGGAAAACTGGAAAATAGTATGGCAGAAAAAGGAAATAACCCAGCATCATAGATTGTATACCAAAATAAAGTAAAATGGGTACACAATGGAAGAATTTATGACCAAAAAAAGAGAAAGAGAATATTAGAAAATGAAAATGGATGATTTTGATTATGTAAACTGAAAAGTTTTTATACAAACAACAGCCAATGCAATCAAGATTAGGAGAGAGGCAGAAGACTGGGAAAGAATTTTTACAACCAGTATCTCTGATGAAGGCCTCACTTCTAAAATATGTAGAGAACTAAGTCAAATTTAAAAAAATATAAGTCAATCCCCAGGTGATAAATGGTCAAAATATACAAACAGGCAGTTTTGAGAGATGAAGAAATTAAAGCTAGTATCCTTAGTCATATGAAAAAATGTTCTAAATCTCTATTGATTAGAAAAATGAAAATCAAAACAACTCTTAGTCACCACATCTCAACTATCAGATTGACTAGCACAACAAAGCAGGTGAATTATAAATGCTGGAGAGGATGTGGGTAAGTTGAAACACTAATTCATTGTCAGTGGAGCTGTGAACTGATCCAACAACTCTGGAGAGAAATTTGGAATACCCACAGGGCTATAAACATGTGCATACCCTTTGACCCAGCAATACCACTTCTAGGGCTATATTCCAAAGAGATCATAGAAATTGGAAAAAGACTCACAGTATAAATATATTTATAGCTGCTCTTTTTGTGGCCAAGAAGTAGAAATTGAGGTGATGTCCATCAATTGGGGAATGACTGAACAAATTGTGGTATGAGAATGCAATGGAATATTATTGTGCTATAAGAAATGATGAGCGGACTTCAGAAAAACCTAGAAAGACTTACGGCAACTGATGCTGGGTGAAGTGAGCAGAACAAAGAGAGCATTAGCATTGTATATAGATGACTGATTTATAGACTTAACTCTTCTCAGCAATGCAAGGACCCAAGATAATTCCTAGAGATTCATGATGATTCCATCCACACACAGAAAAAGAACTATGGATTCTGAATGCAGATCAAAACATGCTCCTTTTTTTTTGTTTGTTTCATTTCATTTTTTTCTTTCTCGGGATTCCTCCCATTTAATCTAATTCTTCTATGCAACAAAACTAATGTGAAAATATATTTAATAAAAATGTATATGTAGAGCCTAAATCATATTGCAAGACATCTTAGGGAGGGAACAAGGTATGGAGGTGCAGAAAATAAATCTCAAAAGTTATATGGAAATGAATGGTGAAAACTAAAATTGAACTAATTAATTAAATTTTAAAAAAAATAAAGCTCTTCCCAATGAGTTTATAATTTTAAAAAGTAAATAAAGGTTAATGGGGAGATGTTTGTGAATATGGAAATTTCTTCTACTTAGAAAGAAGAAAGCATAAATTTAAAGCAAATTTGAAGTTTACCTCAAGGAAGCAGCATTTCTCCACCTATAGAAGGTTATTTTAGGCAACTAGACCAGAAACATTTAGATTCCATTTCCTATTAAGCCATCAATTTATCTGCTCTGCACACCTCCTACTATCAAAATGATCATATCATTTTTATTACAAAGATCATCTCCCTGCACCTTTCTCACTATTTTGCCTATCCATTCTTTTTCCCCTTTCACTTTCTTCTTCATTCAATGGTTTCTAAAATTTGTTTCATTGCCATTTTGCCTGATTATACATTAACCCTTTCCTTTTTTAATACAAGTGGATAAATATTGAAGTGAATGCCTATTTACAGATGCCACACAAATTGAGTTTCCAAATGGAGGCAGATCAATGTCGATTGTGTCATAAAAAGGATGAGTGAACACTAGGAGTTTGGAGTGAAAAGGATAATCCATCACTGAAAAAAATTCCTTCAATATTTCAAGTGTCCTTGACTTCTTCACTGTGAGTAGGGCCTCCACTGATGAAAATCATAAAGCATCAATTCCTAGGAGGAGGTTCATGGATTTCTATGGCCAAAAAGAAATACACTCTTTCTATAGTCAACACTAAAAAGCAATCACATATGATTTTCATATTTGTTGCTTACATGTGTATAAACATAAACACTTTAATAGGATTTATATAATGTTTTAATGTTTACAAAGTCCTTCACAAATATCTCAGTTAAGCCTCACAATGGTATTAGGGGGTAGATGACTTTATTGTCATCACTTTACAGATGAGGAAACTGAGGAAGGAAGAGTTTGAATGACTTAACCAGGATTATATATATTATATATATATAATATATACATTTCTTATACATTTCTGAAGCTAAATTTGAACTCAGATCTTCCTGACTCTACTTCTAGTACTCTATCAATCACACCATC
Organism: Petaurus breviceps papuanus; assembly: GCF_028583685.1. Lineage (NCBI taxonomy): Eukaryota > Metazoa > Chordata > Mammalia > Diprotodontia > Petauridae > Petaurus > Petaurus breviceps. The sequence continues at coordinate 74,432,239 of NW_027185655.1, forward strand.
TAGGTTTTTGGTTATATAAATTTTTTTTTTTTAAGCAATCGGGTTTAAGTAACTTGCTCAAGGTTACACGGCAAGGTGTTTCTGGGTGGGTGCTAAGTGTTTGAGCCTGGGATTCAATCTCCAGGTCGTCCTGACACTGAAGCCGGTGCTGTTACTCGATGTGCTACCTGGCCACCCCTTTGGTTATATAATTAATGACACAATTACCACCTTTGAAAATAGTATGCCCAATAAATCAAATATCGCTTTTTCCTCCCTAAATTTCAGTTTAAAAGGAACAAGGAGTAGGAAAAGGGAAGAAGAAAAGGTGAAGTATGGGGAAAATGCCCTCTATTCATTATAAAACTTACTTTACATTTTAAAAGATTGAAACTTCTCAGCATTCATTATACATGAATTCATTTTGATGATATCCTAATAAAGCTGCCCCCAGGCCCAATATTCTAACTTCATTATAGGCCTGGCCCCACTGAACAGCAGGCCCACTGCACCTACCTAGCCCCACCCTCAATGTCCTAACTTCTTCATATATGCCTCACTGCTTACTGGAACAACAGGTGTGTCCCTGAATTCTCAGTTCCCACAGAAATAGTAGGTGTGTCCATGTGATGGGAACCTAACTACTGCCTCTACCTGGTCATGTATAAATTCATATAGAGATCCAGGATAGCAGTGGTTTTCTGAGGTCAGGGAATTGGCCAAAGGCAATCAATTTTCCATTTAGCAGGAAATTTAAATTAATTCCTTATACCTTTGTAAGAAAACAATTTTTACCCAGTAAGGAGAGAGAGACAGAGACAGAGACAGAGACACAGAGAGACAGACAGACAGTGACAGAGAGAGACAGAAGAAAGAAAAAAGAAAAAAGAGTTATGGTCCCTTTGCAATCAAAGATTTTAAGTATAAACGGGCTCCCTTTTGGAGGAAAAGTTTTTTGTTTTTTTCTCTGGATTTCCTCTAGCCTAGCCTTTGGATAGGTTAGGAACTCCTGCTCTCATTTAGTAAGCCACTGTCTTTGATGAGAACAGCAAGGGTCATTCAGGAGGCACCTCAAAGCATGTCTCAAGCAGTCCAGGGATCAGTAGCAAAATGAGAAAACTCCTCCCCACCCCATGCTCACTTATAATCTATGATCTATACTGCTGCTGTCCAAGTGAAGTAAAACAAGCAAAGAAAACATTTCTACCCTTGCCCCTCAATCTTGGCTTGCTTCTTACATTACTGAAAAAAAATGCATTATTTATTCTTAACTCTTTAGTCATCACCCTATTTCATACCTTAAAACTTCTCTACATATTTGTCCAGTCTTTCTTTCCTTGCACTACTATCATGGTCCTTTGCTTATTCAACACTGCATCCTCACCCCTATCTCTTTCCTTTCCTCTGGAGGCTTAACCCAATGGCCACTGCCTCCCCTTCTTTCATCTTTGATCTTCCCCTATCTTCTGGCTCTTTACCTGTTGTCTACCAACATTTGTTCCCATAATTACAATAAATAACAACACGAAATTCACTTCATCCTGACATTCCCTTGGGCTACATTCTTCTTTCTGCAATGGTGAAGTTCCTAAAAAGAATTATTTTTTTTCTCCCTTCTTCTACTTTATCAATGTCCATTAACTTCTCAATGCTCAAAACTAAAAAATTCTCAGCCCTTCCTGACCACTCTACTGACCTTAATTTCTCCAAGGTTTCCAATCATCTCCTAAGTGTTAAATCCTATGTCCATTGTTTCCTCCCATATATTCTTTCTCCTCAGCTCCTCCCATGATTCTTTTGGCTCTTTGCTCTCATATATGATTGCTCCATTTCAATCACCTTTATTGAGCCATTATCCATCTACAAGTCACAAAGTATAGAAGTCCCCCCCCAATATGCTTTTTTAGAATTCTTACTCATCTTCTCTAGCTCGGTGATCTGACCTCCTCCTATGTGTTTGATTATGATCTCTACATTGATGACTTCCAAATTTCTATATCCAACTTAATCTCTCTCCTGAACTCTAATTCCACATTCATAATTACCTAGTGGATATCTCTATGTGAATACCTTGCAAAATCTCTAACTTAAAATGCCTGAACCAGAACCTGACCCCCCCCCAAAAAAAAATCTAGCTGTTCTCCAAACTTTCCAAACTTTTAAATTAACTGGTTTAATAATGCTAGAGTAATCCTAGAAAGTTTTCTTTCCCTCACATACTTCTCTATTTGATAAGCTGCTGTCTTAGTGATTCCACCACCATAATATCACAGACTTTTGTTCTCCCTTCTTGATTTGTGCACTGGACATGGATTTAGAAAGACCTGAGTTCAAATTTGACTGCACATATTTACTAGCTATATGACCCTGTGAACGTTGTTTAACCCTGCTTACCTAAGTTTCCCAATTTGTAAAAATGAGTTGGAGAAGGAAAGAGCAAAACCACTTCAGTATCTTTGCCAAGAAAACCCCAAATTCAGTCACAAAGAATCAGGCATGACTGAAATGGCTTAACAACAACAGATAGACATTGTCCAGTGCTTGCTACATAATAGTGAAAGGCCCTCTTTCCTTAGAAACTCTCCTCTGAGCTACACAAAATCAGAAACAACTTTGCTCTTAAAATAGGTCCATGCTATGCTTTAAAGAATAGCAACAAATGCAAGATTTTGATGGGTATATATTTACTACTTTGCCTTCCAGCTTCTTAGAATTTTCTCATAGCACTGAGTGCTATCATGGAAAAAAAGTTCTTCATTGAAAAGCATATATGGGCAGCCTAAGTCCATTCCTTGTGTGGCAACCCATTTTACGTAATTCTAAATAAGAACATTTTACTCTTTCTAAATTAACTATTTGTCTAAAACACCCACATTATTTTACAACTTCATTGCCTCTTTCCATTCTAAGCCTCTAATGCTTCTCTCTGGATAAGTATGTTGTTTATTCTCAGTCTAAAAAAGGGCCATGATATCCAGAAGGTGATGCCATGACTTGCAAGTGAATTGGATTTAAGTGAGGGAGGGCTGAGTAGTCACCAGACTCTATTTCTCCTCTGGAGACATTTGGGTCCCATGGTAAGATATAGATGAGGGCACCAGGGATGGAACTGGATGCAATTGGAAACCATGATCTTTTTAAGCTAAGGTCTTTCCTAGATCTCAATTGATTGAGGCAAAACCTAATCAGTGATTAAAAATAGGTAAGAAGTGAGGGAAAGAATGGCCTCCATTCCCTTGTCAATAAGAAATCAATTCAGGAGGGGAAGACCCTTAGGGTTTCTGGACAAAACAGAAACAATTTCTATTTACATTCACTCTGAGCCATCAGGGCCCAAAAATGACCATTAAGTGGGCTTTCAACTGGGACCTATTGTTGGCCAATAGTAAATTGGCACAGTCCTTTAGAAAGAAAAAAAGGTAGCCCATGAACCCAAAATTGCCCTTCCTTTGAGAGGAACACCTACAGGTAAGGGTTTGATGATACCCTCTATAGAGAGGAGGAAGAGAGGGGAACAAAGGGAAAGAGTGGAGGGGGGGAGGGAGGTGAGGATAGCAGAGGGGAAGTGAGAGGGAATCCTTCATCGGAGAGAAGTAGAGGTGAAAAGAAGTGAGGGTTGGAGAGATGAGGAGAGGGGAAGAGAGGGGAGAGGAGAGGAAGAGAGGGGGGAGGAGGGAGGGAGGAAGGAAGGAAGGAAGGAAGGAAGGAAGGAAAGGAGTGAAAGAAGTGAAAACTTCTCAGACTGTACTCTAAAATCTAGTAAGGCATTTTGTGGGAAGCAGAGCCAAGTTCTCCTTCACCAAAAATCACATGATTTACTCAAAACTCAAAGTGGTAGGGAGTCACCCCTCTCCTCAGTGCCACCTCAGTACAAAATATGCCAAATGAAGACAGAAGTGCTTTCTCAAATGTACATTGAGTGGTCTACTGTTTCCTTGTGCCAGTACTTGGGGTAGGTTACCAAACTTAGATTGTGCACCTGACTTCAAGCCAATGGAAGAAAAGGGTCAGAAGGAGGGTGGGGAGAATTCTGAGTTAGAGCTTTATAACTTTGCCATTTCTTTTTGTAAATTGCTTCTCCCTGACTATTTGTCAAAGGGGGTGCCCTTTCTCAAGATCATAATAAACCATCGTTTTCTGCTTCCTACCTTGAGAAGCCTCTGAGTATTTTTTGGGTAAGGATCTGTGCTGCACACAGTTTTGGGGTACGGAAGGAAGGAAGGGGCCTGTGCTGCCCAGCTGAAACTAGCCACTTAGATCCCCATTGGGCAGTTCACACTAATCACAGATTGTTGTTTGTCCTTTGTTATTGAAGAAGACCATGACTACAGGAAAGGGATGCCATGATTTGCAAGTGAATTAGATTTCAATAAAAGAGAGCTATATAGAGTCACCAGCCTGTCTTTCTCCTTCAAGGCTAGCTGGGTCCAGTGGAAGGATCTGGATGACTAGAGGTGGGCCCTGAATAATCATACTCCATTCATGAAATCACTACCTTCAAACACTATTTACATAAAATACCTTTTCCTGGAAACTTTGGCAATTCTGAATCCTCATTACATTTTGGTTACTCTGATTCATCTCAGACAAAACAGACTAGAATTACTCCCAAATTCACATAGGATTGGATGGTTTTAGTTTGATTTTGTTTTGTCCATTGCCTTTTCTCTCCTCTCTGTCAAGTCAAACCATGTACTTCTATGGCACAGTTCATTTTTTCCCTCCCTCATCTTCTAAGTCTTTCTTGCCAGTTCTAACCCAAAATGACACTTCCCTTCTATAGTTTCCTACAGCCCTTATCATCTATACCAGACAGTCTAGCTTTTAGCACTTATCTGATTATTTGACAAGGTCTAGTTTGGATCTCTTATTGTTTCTCCATCTGCCTCACCTTAGTCATTGTCTTGCTAACTCGGTTAGAAGGAATGTAAGTAGGGTCAGAATAATTTTCTACTGCCAATACACATAGACATGAGTAATGAAAAATACTAAATTCTATGCAAGTGATTCTTTATGAATTCATGATTTTACTAAGTGGACACTTTTTCTACCAATGCAGATAGTCTGTCTAGGATTTTTTCTATGATTCTTTGTAATTTCTGTGACCAAAATCAAGCAATGAGCATTTACTCAATACTTACTCTGTGAAAACAACTATGTTAGGCATTAGGAATCCACATACAGAAGCAAGACAGCCTGTGCCTTTAAGGATCTAACATTTTTATGATACTATTCAGCAATCTGATAGAGAAATAAATACAAAAATAATGCAAAGTAATTTGTGAAATATGACATTAAGTCTAGGAATCAGGAAAACCTCTTGAAAGAGGAGACAGTTGAGTTGAAACTTGAAGAGAACTAGGGGATTTAAAACATGGAGGTAAGGAAGAAAACCAGTGTAGGCATTAGAGAAAACTGCAAAGATATAGAAATAGAAATGGAATGTTGTGTATAGAGACTAGCAAGTAGAGGAGTTTGGATACACTGTAAAGTGTGTGAGGTAGTAATATGTAATAAATCTAAAAATATGGACCAAAGATAGCTTATAATGAATTCTATCAAACAGAACAATTAATATCTTACCATAGAGGATATATCTAGGGAATCACTGAAATATCCTGAGCAGGGGGATTGATGTGATCAGATCTATGATTTAGGAATATTATTTTGATAACTATTGGGAGAACAGATTGGAAATGGAAGAGGCCAGGTGCAGGGAAAGCAATTCTAAATATTTAGTAGTTCAAGTGAGAGGTACTGAGGGGGAACAGAGAGAAATTATGCATAAGTTTTGAACAGGAAGAATAAAAAAGTTTTGGTGACTGAGAAGATAACATTCTGGTGAGGAACACAATTTATTTTTAAAATGAAGAAAAAAAAACATTCCCTAATTAAACTGATACTTGAAGTTTTCCTGCTTGGTAGGATCTTCAAGTATTAATGGGAATTTTTGGATCTTCCCTGTCCCTTAATAAGCCAAAGGAATTTAAGGATCTTCCCTGATTTGAAAATATACTCTGCCTCCTAATAGGTAGAATGTGGTCACATGGAGGTGATGGGAGGAGTTTGCTGATGAGTGGAGCAGAGACCAATAGGAGAAGCTTGCTTAGGGGAGATTTGTTTTTCAGGAAGGCCCACACCTTGTTACTTTGTAACTAGGCAGTGGGTCATGAGGGTTATGAAGTTCTCTGATCCTGAAGGAGGCTATATGTATGTCTCAGGTGAGGTTTTGCTTTGGGAAGAGTTGTGTGATTTGGCCAGATGAGGCACTGGGCAGCCATTGAGCCCCCTGGCTTTGAATACCCAGAAACTGGTGCTTCTCTCTATGGTAACTAACTAGGTATGGATGTAATGGTCAGACAGCTGGAAGCCCTGCCTGTTGGGGAATTGTGTTATTTTCTCTGTATTTTTTGTCTCCTTGTAAGTTCTGTTTGTATTCTCTGAAGTTCAGGATGCTGACTTTTTCCCCTGAACTAGGTAAATGATATATGTTTGATTAAAATAAGACTGTTAACCCTTTTTTAGTTGCTTTCCTTTAGAAAAGCAGATCAAAGAACCTGTGCTAGCAGCCATGCTGGATATGCTAGTGTGCTTGCTGCTACAACCTCTGTGGCAGCCAGGATGGATCTCTTATAAAGTTTTTTAAAGGCATAAAACAAAATATATAGATTTACAAAAGAAACTGGATGTTGGTGAAATTAAACAGATAACTTTTCCTATCCAAGATGACAGAACTTCAGAAGTGTATTGTAGGACCCCTATATCTGTGAATTGCAAGTTAAGAATTTGCTCTAAAATTTGCACAGCCTTTGAGAACCCATGTCTCTACCACAATGAGGAACTAGAGTAGAGCATTAATGTAGAATAACAAATGCAATAAATATTTTCTAATTACCATATTCAATTTCTCTGACTTCTTTCCTATAACACAATATAGATGTTTCTATATGATGCCATAACAATGAAGCAATTCAGTTAAAAAAAATGAAAGCTCAAACAGGCCAAATGTTCTATTTCCCACATAAATGAAGCACCTGTTGACTTTCTTACAAAAAGTGATTACCTATTTTGGCGTTGTGTAGACATAGCCACTTTTTTTTCCTTATGAAATATGGGTGAAAAGGGGCCACTTGAGGTAGAAGTGTAGCTAAGGTCTTTATATCTAGAATAATTCAGAAGTGAAAATTTGAGAATGGAGATGCTGAAACAGGATGTTCTATATGGAGAACCAAAGTTTCTGATTGTAAGTTTGGAAAAGAGGTCTGCTTAAAGAAGCATGTTCTTCATCAAAACCCCAGAATGAACAGGTGTGATTTTCAAGAAGTATTCAAAATGAAAAAAAAAAGTAGAGATTACATTATATTGCTCATTTTCTGATCTTTAGTGGTCAAGCTTTAGGAACATGGGTTTCTAAAGTGATGATTAATTTTTTTCAAAATCACTGCCTTTCACCCAGACTCACATATACAAATTTTGGGGGATATCAGCAACTCTTTTTTCACCCTATTTGTTTATATCCAATCCAATCAGGTGCCGAGCTCTGTAGATTCTGCTTCCATAAAAGTTCTCCTACTTCTCTTCCACTACAACCACAGCTAGACTGGGTCCTCGTTACCACACATTTGGACTATCACAGTAGCCACATAACAGGATTGTAAACTCTCTAATTTATCCTTTTTCATATTGCAAGAACATAAATCTTGCTTCTATACAGCTTTTATTACATCACCCCTCTGCTCTATGGATTCCTAATTGTCCACCATGTAAAATTCAAATTCTATTTTCTTTTAAAGTTTCTCTACAAATCTGACACCACACTACCATTTCAGCCATAGCTTATACTACTCCACTACATGTCCTCTGTATTAGACAAATTTGTATACTCACTATACCATGTGTCCTCACCCCTATGCCTTTACTTATACTTTGTCTATGCCTGGAATTCCTTCACAAACACACACACACACACACACACACACACACACACACACACACCCTACAATTCTGCTATATTACTGTTGAATTCTGACATTCTTTAAAGCCCAATTCAAATACCATTTCTAGCACTGAAGCCTTCCTTGATCTCTTTGTTCCTAATTGGTATTTACCAACTCTAACCTGACATGGCATATTTGTAACTCCTATATGCATTTAACAGTTTATCATTTTGTATTGTGGTTATATGTAAGTATCCTACCTACTCTATGATAAATTCCATGAGATCAGGAACCATACCTCCTACCCAGTGCCTAGCATAGTACTCTTCACATAGCAAGCAATTTATTGTTTGTTAAAATTTAGTTAGAAATACAAGTGAGGATAATAAGAGGATCTAGAAGCACTTGAACTCACAGTCACTCCATGGAGTTAAGCTAGTACAAAAGCCTTCTAATGCTCTCAACCTTCCTAATATGCTGTACTATCCTTAGATGGGGGAAAGGGCTTTTTCCTAATAGATATTCATTTGTAAACTTTTAATAGATGAGGATTTGCTAGTATTGTTCTCATTCTCCAGGTTGTCATTTTTAATATATAACACAACCTCCTTTTCTAGCTCCCTTAATTCTATCTTTCAAATAATATTTTCCCTCCTAAATGACAGGGTCTATCATAGTATATTACATGAATAGCAAAGTTCAGTAAATACTTATGATCCTAGAATCATAGACATGCCAAGTTTCAGAACTGGAAAGGATATCAGCAGCCATCCATTCTAAACTATACGTGATTCTAGTTTATAACATTTCCAACAAGTAGTCATTCAACCTTTGCTTGAATAACTGCAGTGAAGCAGAATATATTCCTTTCCAAAGCAGCTTAACCCTTTCAGATGGCTTTAATTCTTCAGAAGTTGTGTTGTTTTCCCTTTTCATCATGCTATAAATTTTCTTCTATGTTACTTCTACCCATCGTCTATTTTTGCCCTCTGAGACCAAGCAAAATAAATCTAATCCACCTTCAAACACATGAAGACAGCTTCCACATCTCTCCTGAGTTTCTCTTTTCCAGGTCAGATATCCCAACTGCTTTAAACCTGTCCCCATAAGGCATGACTTAGAAGTCCTTTACCAACCTGGTTGTTCCCCTCTGGGTAACTGAGTTTTCCTAAGGGACATAAGAAGAAAGAATACTCAGAAACTCAAAAAATGGTATCAGTGTTTTCAGTCCTGATCATGAGATAGATGAACATGTCACCTTTTCTTGGAGCATTTTTCATTTATTTGCTCTTCATTTCAGTATCTATAATCATGGATGTTTTATAGTACACTTTGAGTTCAATACTAAATAAAGGGAGGGAAAAAACCCTACACTGACAGCTGCACAAGGAGCTTAATTAGGAACTACTTTAAGTTTACTTTCAAATATGTAATTGATGCAAAAATGTGGAAATCAGACAGCATTGCCCTAACATCCGTTCAATGTTTTCCATGTTACTGATTGTCACATTTGTTTCAGATCATTCAGAAGATGTCATTTACTGACTCCTTTTTATCTATTTCCAGGGCCACATTTCAGTTTAATAATTCATCAGCACCTACTTGGAACTTATTGCCTGCTGAGTTTTCTTTTCACTGATTAGCAATTTTATCTTTTCTAAGTGTTCTATATATATTTTCACAAGTATTGTGTCCTACTGACTCCATGACTTTCTTGTTCAAAACAACTTGCTTTTTCTTTGCTGCTTTGCACTTGCCTGATAGCATTGCCTGACAAAGTATGCTATCAATGCAGTTGGTCACACTGGAACATGAAGTATTCAGTGCTAAGATAATTTTTATTTGTTTTCAATATGCTATATTGCTATTGAGAGATCTTTATTTTTGAACTTCTGGCCTATGTGTCATATTCCTGAACACTCAGTTATTTAGGCTTCATCTTGTTGATATACTACTCAGAGACATTTGTATAATCATAGAAAACACATTCCTTCCCCCATTGTTCCCTATTCCAGTCAAATGCATTTGCCCAAATCTTCCAGCAGATAAACTAAAGGAGATATTGGTTTGTCTCATGGACAAAGTTTGCTATTCTATATGCAAAAAGCCTATAGCTATAAGGACCTGTAGGTCAGAAGGGAGATTAGGGTTGGGTATGCAGATTTTAGAGGCTTCTGTGAATTGGGGGAAATGCAGTCATTTTGAAATACATTTGAAATTTTCTTAATGGTAGAGAAGTTATATCCAATAACCTTTTGAGACAAGGAATTTCATATTTCCTAAATTATCATGTCAATAGCACTGTCATAGAAATGTCAGTTCTGTCCTACTTGAACTAAGTTGGCTAAAACTCAGCAGTCTGAACCCTTACAGTAGAGAGAATTTATGGTCTATCAACACTATTAAACCTGTGGGAAAGGGGAAATTGTAAAGGAGTTTACCAAAAGCACAGTTTAATCATAATCTTTGGCTATAAAGAGTGAAATTAGATAAAGGTGAGCCTGAAGAATAAAGACATCCACCAGAAAGCAATTTGAGGGGAAATTATGCCAGAGAGATAGGATGAATAGTGTTGTTGAGAGACAAGAATTTTGTTGAGTCAGATTCCCAAATGGGCGTTCTTTCGGAGGAGGACTGAACAGAGGAAGAGCTTGATTAGGAACTTTGAGGGGCAAGAAAATTTTGAGGTAAGTTCTATTTAGCCTATGTGCTAAGCCCCCAAATGTTCAACAATTTGGTTGGAGGCTCTGGAACCTACTAAAGATATGACCCTGTTTATTTCTGGGCAGATCAAAGAATCATAGAATTAGAGTTGGAAGAAATTGAATATCTTCTCTTCCAATACCTAGCATGACAGTGTTGAAAGCACGAAATTCGTCTACATCTGTGACAAGTAGTCAATTCAATCTATAATCTGGTAGAATTAAGACAAAAGTGGAAGGGAACAAGTTTTCATCATACACCTACTAGGTGCTAAACACTTTATAAAGATTATCTTCTCTCCTCTTCTCCTCACAACAACCTTGAGAAGTGGGGGTGATTGTTATTCCAGTTTTACATTTGAGGAAACTGAGGCAGACAGAAATTAAGTGAATTGTGCAAGGTAGCATGGTAAATATGTGATATAATTTGAATTCAGAACTTTTAAACTTCAGAGGTCTATCTCTGAATACACAGAGGATTAGGATTAACAGAGGATAAGAATGATAGGATTCTTCTGAAAGTAATGTAGTACCTGTTCCAGGAAACTCCATAATCTTATTGCAGGTACTTTCACTGGTTGTCTCATATGACTGGATTTTTCTCCTTCCTGACCTCTGTTTTTGGCTTCCCTAGCTTCCTTCCATTTCTAGATAAAATCCCACCTTCTTCAAGAATCATTTCTCTGTCCTTCTTAATGTTAATGCCTTCCTTCGGTTGATTGTCTCCCATTCATCCTGTAAAATTTGTTTGCATGTTATCTCTCCCATTGGGCTGTGAGGTCCATGAGAGAAGAGTAATGTTTTGTTTCACTCTTTGAAGGGATTGGGAGGTTGACCTTTTGTGTGTGTATGTGTGTGTGTGTGTGTGTGTGTGTGTGTGTGTGTGTGTGTGTGTGTGTGTCCAGTGCCTGGAACATATTATGTGCTCATTAAAGGCTTGTTGGCTTGACTCTTTCCCAGCTCTAATTGGGTTCACTGCTTCAAGTTAAAAAGGAAAAGAAAGTGGTAAAGAGAGAGGTTACCCCTTTTGTACTTCCGCTGAGTTCTGACTCAATGGTCAATGAAAGAATTTTGTCATTATACAATTCAACTTGCTGTGCGTGGCTTCAAGTAAGCTTCCCTCACACTTCCATGTGGTCATTTGAAAGAAGGTCAGGAATATCTACATATGCTCTGAATAACCCACCATGAAGGGAAAATCTGAATATTCTCCATGCTCTGACTATGGTAAAGTCCAATAAAGAATACCATAGCCAGGAGAGCCCAGATCTAAAAATTCTAACAAAAGATACTAAGATTCATGCCTTTCAACCCAAATCTCAGAGGAAAGAGGAAATAAAAGCCTAAAAGGGGAGACTACTCAGAAAAAAAATTAGTCTAAATAGTGGCATAGCCAATTGTAAAAGAATTTGGGCAACTTGCTCCATGCAAACTGTTCTCTTCATTCTATAACTTGCCTAAGTGTACCAATTTAAGTAGTTTATTAACTAGATGATATTTTTTAATTTCTATTTTATTTGATGTCTATTTTGTTGTTCATTTAACTATTAACCAACTTTCCAAAGGTAACCCAGTATGCTCTCCTCCTAGTCAATTCTTAATAAAGGTCATTATCTATCCACAGTGTTTGTCCAAGAAACATATACTATTAGACTATTTCTATGGGTTACATTTTCAACTCCCTACAAATTGGGGACTAGGGCCTGACTCCAAGAAGTCAATTCAAGCAATCAAAGGATATGGAGATACCAATTGCAGAGCTTATCTTCAACAGAAGTACCCTAAATTTTCATGAAACGTTCTGTCATTCTATACTCTTCCTCCATTGTATAAGTTCCTAGGTGCTTAAGAATGGTCATAATCAACTGTTGCTTGGCATCTCTATAAGTACCATTGGAAAAATTATTTGAACTCTGATGGAAATCCTTCATAAGACTGGGAAAACACTATAGATACACTATGGAATTAGAGATAGAAAACTAGGCTTGGAGTCAATGAAACAAGTTCAAATCTTAACACAAATATGCCATCACTTTGCTCAAGTAACTTGACATCTATGTGACTTACCTACTAAATTATAAACAAATGGTGATTTTCATTAAAGTTCCCCATAAAAAAAATCACAGATATTTCAAATATTCCTATTATGCATAACAAATAGAAATTATTCTGAATGTTACAGCGAATTCACAATTTTCTTTTTTTTTTAAGCAATCGGGGTTAAGTATCTTGCTCAAGGTTGCAGGCCAGTTATTTCTGGGTGTGGTGCTAAGTATCTGAGCCCGGATTTGATCCCCAGGTCATCCCAACACTGGAGCCGGTGCTCTTACTTGCTGTGCTACCTGGCCGCCCCACAATTTTATTTTTCAATTTGGAAACTTGGCTTTGGAGTTAGGAGACTTGAGTACAAATTGTCCTTCCTCTGACACATGTCAGAGTGTGACTCTGTACAAGTTACTTCTCAGCACTCTAAACACTTCTAAATTATGGAGATTGATAGATTGTCACAGCTCAGAGTTTCCTAGATGAATGAATTTATAGATCCAACCCCTATTCTAATAGGCACAATTTAAATAATGTATATTATGTAAAGATTTTTCTTTTATATTTTTCTCTTAAGTATCATTGTGGGGAGATTTAGGACCTTCTGCCTTTTGATGTTTTTCTTCCTCCCAGTCCTCCAAACACACATCAAATTGGATTTACAGGTAGGATTCCATCATGGAAAAACATCTGGAATGATCAACAATTAACTGGATACTTCAAAATCATTTACAATAACACACCCAATAAAATACTAAGGCATTTAGATATAAAGTACAAATGAAGGTTCTCTAAAACTATTTGTTATGTTTTTAATGCCCTGCTAATGTCAAAGCAATCCTTTGGGCAAAATAAGACAAATATCTTCTGAAAGATTTTTAACAAAATACCTGCTTTTTAAAAAGTAGTGCCAATATCTTTCTCTGGCATTGTATTATGGAATTCATTAAGTTGGAATAAAGCATTACCTGAGAGTTATCTCTAACAAACCTTGTGGTTTGGGTGCATGCATGCATGTGTGTGTGCATGTGTGTGTGTGTGTGTGTGTGTGTGTGTGTTCTGTTTAGTTTATTAAAAGTGAAGGCATTGAGAGGCTAAGAGAAATTGCTAGCTAGCTCTATTTCACATTGACGATCAGCAGGGGCCTTTTGAAGGGTTTCAATTTTTCTCTGAGTGTCAGGAAATCAGATTACTGTATCCAGCTGCAAGCTGTTTTGATTGAACTCAAAGTCTTATTTAATTTAGTACAAATGGCAAATTACTCCTCTATTTATCCTTGAACCCATGAAGAAACTATGTTCTTAGGATGTCCTCAAAAGTTCAGGTTAAAAACAAATGATTTCCAAAAGAATATTTTTGTTTATTTTTCTCACTATGTGAGAAAATGAACAGGGAAAAATGGCAATATGTGTGTGTGTGTGTGTGTGTGTCTATAGCTGTAGGCTGAATACGATTTAAATTTTCCCATGTCTCCTGCCCCAAACCACTTACTGACAAATTCTGCTTTGGTGTCTCAATGAAGATCCCCCAAAATATTTGCAAATGTTCTTAATAAAATAAATTTTAAAGTATTGATTTTATTGATGTCTTCCCAGCATATCCCTACTCTGTTGTTTCCTCATGTTATCATATTCTCCATTCTCAGTGTTCTCTTAGTAAAACATAAATGCCTTGAAGGCAGGAGCTGTTGTTCTTTTTATATCCCCAGTGGCTATTGCCTAATCCTGTTCTTCTTTTTTTTTCCTTTTGGAGGGCAGTTGAGGTTAAGAAACTTGCCCAAGGTTACACGGCTAGTATTTTTGTGTGGGTGTTAAGTGTCTCAGGCCAGAACCAAACTTGGGTCCTCCCGACTCCAGGGCCGGTGCTTTACTCACTGCACCACCTAGCTGCTCCTCCTAATCTTGTTCTAATTCCAGACCTATAATTACATAAAAGTAGGGAACCTCTGGTATGAAAATTCTTCTGTTTAATAAATGTATAACAAAGCTTCCAACAAAGTCCAGGACATTTTTTTTCCTGTTGTGTTTGCAGTAGGAGATATGACTCTTGACTGGAGGAGTAAACACAGAGAAGACACAGTGAACCTGTGTAAGAGTTAGAGATGGGACAAGAGCAGAGCTTCACAGGAGATGTGTAGTTTGATGGGTTCTTCATGAAACAGTATTACATGAGGGAGAGAATTTTGTTTTCTTTCATTTTTTCCACTTAGTAGTATTCTAATTTTTTCAAATACATGTAAAGATAGTTTTCAAACACTGACTTTTATGAGATTTTAAGTTCCATTTTTTTTTCTCCCTACCTTCCCACGATGGGAAGCAAGTTGATATTGGCATATATGTACAATCATATTAAACATATTTTCACATTAGTCACATTGTAAAAGAAGAATCAGAGCAAAAAGAAAAAAAATCATGAGAAAGAAAAAAGAAGAGAAAGAGAAGATAGTGTACTTCGATCTGCATTCAGACTCCACAGTTTTTTCCATGGATGTGTCCTTCATGAGTCATTTGGAATTGTCATTGATCATTGCAGTGCTGAGAAGAGCTAAGTCTATCAAAGTAGGTGATCACATAATAGTGCTGTTACTGTGAGCAACGTTCTCCTGGTTCTGCTCACTTCACTTGGCAACAGTTCATGTAAGTATTTCCAGGCTTTTCTGAAATCCCTCTTTTCATCATTTCTTATGGAACAATAGTATTCTATTACATTCCTTTACCACAACTTGTGTGAGTATTCCCCAATTGATGGTCATCCCTTCAAATTCTAATTCTTTGCCAAAAAGAGCTGCTATAACTATTTTTGTACACGTGAGTGATTTTCTCTTTTTTATGAGCTCTTTGGGATATAGAACTAGTAGTGATATTGCTGGGTCAAAGGCTATGTTTTATAGCACAGTTTTATGGCACCTTAGGCATAGTTCTAAATTGCTCTCCAGAATGGTAGGATAAATTCACAACTCCACCAACAGTGCATTAGTACTCCAATTTTCCCATATCTTCTCCAACATTGATCCTTTTCCTTTTTTGTCATATTAGCCAATATGATAGTGCTAGGTGGCACCTCTGAGTTGTTTTAACTTACATTTGTCTAACCAATAGTGATTTAGAGCATTTTTTCATATAAGTAGAGATTGCTTTATTTCTTCATCTGAAAACTACCTGCTCATATCCTTTGACCATTCATCAATTGGGGAATGACTTGTATTCTTATAAATTTGATTCAGTTCTCTATATATTTTAGAAATGAGGCCTTTATCAAAAATACTGGCTGTAAAAATTATGTACCTTCTGATTTCCTTCTAATCTTGGTTGCATTGGTTTTGTTTGTGCAAAATATTTTAAATTTAATGTAACGAAAATTCTACATTTTGCATTTTATAATATTATCTATTGTTTGTTACAAATATTTCTATTCTCTATAGATCTGATGGGTAAATGATTCCTTGGAGAGAAAGAAAATTTGCAAAGGAAAACAAAGGAAAAGAAAATTTCCCAAATTTCTTTGGAAATTGAAGGCATGCAGGAGAAATCAACTACTTAATGCATCCCTCAGAGCCTTAAAATTGTTTGGATGAAATAAAGCTCTCTCTTTCTCAGTATAAATTGAAATCACTATTGTGTATGTTCTGATATTTTCTAATCAGTATAACTTCTCTGAATTCTGTTAACTATTTGCTTAGATAAATGGATTTTGTCACATTTTGTGGTAGTCTTTTTGTGTAAAAAAATTTGGTGGGAAGGAGTTAAGCTTACCAGCATGGGCTAAAGGACTACCTTCCACCTTAATAGTAACCAGCAAAGCATCTTTTGTTCTGAACCAATTATACTACTAGAACCCCAATATTTAAATAGGGGCAAATGGATATTCTTTGTAATCCAATTGTCAATAACTATGTCTGGCTTTACAAATGCTTAATTGATGGGTGAAACTACACTTCAAATCTGACCCTACTTCAACTTCCTGAGCCATGGTCCCCAGATGAATGGGTTGGGGGAAGTTCATTTAGCAATATGGGTTCTATATAATCAAAACCCCTTGATGGACCAACCATACACACACACACACACACACACACACACACACACACACACACACACCCCTTCTCCCTTATAGGATTAGGGAAGCCATACAATGGCTATTATAGTGTATATATTTGTGTAGGTGTGAATTTTGGAGAGATAAAAGAGCTAGAAAATGCAAGATCATTTAAATAACACGGTTTCCACTGAAATAGCTATAATTTCAGTGATTTTTACATTCAAAGTACAACCTACAGCCATCATAATACTAGTTCTGATACCTCAAGCTGTGTCAAAACAGATGTTTGTGGGGAAACTCTGATATTCATTATGATGGGTTAACCCTACAAAATGACCTGCTGAATGTCATGCTTTAGGAATACTGAAAACAAATGAAAGGATAATTGCTTTTTGATTCCATCAAAAGGGCTGTAATATACTTTGTCTTTCTGATGACTTTTTAATTATACATCACTAATGTTTTCTTTCATGCAATCTAATGTTTGGTCTCGTGGAATTATTGTTAGGCCATGCAGTTTCCCCTGAGTAAAACATTTCTTTTGAAAACAGAAATGTGATGATGAACTCAGCAGTCCATGATTCAGAGAAGTTATGCAAGAATAACCTGATTTCTGTTTTTTGTCATTACTCACTCTATACTGCATATATTATAAGGGCTGAGAATGGTGCAGGGGAATAAGAAGGAGCTAGTAAATGGGCCTAATGCTCTACTCCCAGGCCTAATGACCTCATTTGTGGAGTTCTATGCTAAACTCCACAGTGCCAAGAACTCAACCTCTGTACTCACCCAGGCTCACTTTCCCTATCAGATCATATCTAAGACAGATTCTCATTGCAGTAACTGTCTCTGCTTCAATAGGGCCATGCTTACCAACCTTGTTGTGATTTCCAAAGATACCAGTGCCACATATAACAGAACTTAGACTATTCCTAATAGTGTGCTTGAAATGCTTAACAGGTTCACTTGGAGAGAAAAATTTATAACAGAGTTTTAAGTTTATCTTCATTCCTGACATTTTCTCCATCAGTCTCTTAGGTCTAGATAATTAAATTACTGGTTATATCATTTGTCTATTTCTGGGATTTAATTTGGGCCTGAGAGCTGATTTGACCTGACTCTAGCATACCCCTGACAATTCTGTAATGTTAAGGGAATCTGAAGATCTTCCATGCCCCTTAATAGGCCCATATGACCTATAGTGAGCTCTGGCTCAGCCCACAGTTGAGTCATATAGAGCTCAGTGTGTGGGAAGAGTTTACCCAACAGAGCATGAACAGAGCAGGAAGTGAGGCAGAGCTGAGCAGAGCTGGGAGAGAGGTGAGGCAGAGCAGCTCAAAAAAATGAAAAAGGGAAAAAATTGGCCTAAGGGAAATTGTTTGTGGGGAAGCATAACAGAGGGAAGGCTTGGGGATGGTGGTGCTTCCTGAATGGGTTATATATACTAACTTCTTTATTATCATGGTAGATTTGATTTTCTGGTATATGAATAAATATCTTGTTTTTGTTTTCAAAGAAGAGAGTTAGTTATATTTGTTAAACCTGGAAATTGTTTGTATATTCATAGCAGCTGCCATGGGTATCACATTGGGGAAACACACTCCTAATGATTCTGAATGTCTCCATGCTGAAAAGCAATTACTTTCTTATTGGAGTCTCCAAATAGGAAATGGCAATGAAATCTTCCTCTTAAAGAGGAACTTCCTGTTTGCCCTTCTTAACATTCACAAACTCCTAGCCATCATGAGGAATACATGAGTAATTGATGCTAGTTAGAGATAAAGAGAAGGCCTGTTATTTCATTAGTATGGGAAAAACTCCCTTCTCTACAACTTATCATTTTAAATACTTCCCTGAAATATGGAGAGGTTTTAAATTGCATGGCCAGGGTCTCAGAGGCAACAGGTGTCATAGGGAGGCTTAAACCCAGAACTTCCTTTAATCTAAGTTTACCTTTCAGATACTCTTACAACACTTAGTAAGTTATGTTAAGGATGCAGGCCCATCAAAGATGTGATTAGGCTGGATTCATACTGTTGAGTGAGCAATACCTACTTCAGAAGTCTTCCAAGGAAAAGAAGAAATTTCATATTTGGGGTAGCATCTGGGTTAGTCCTCTTTTCTAATGCCCAAACATGTAGGCAGGATCAAGACTTGAGGTGGGGACAAAGGGATATGATCTTGTCACACAAAGGAAATACCATAAGATAGAACCATGTTTTTTCCTACTTTTATCAGACAACAGTAATTTGCATTGAATTATGGACTCTAGAAGGTAGGAAGAAACTTAGAGAACATCTAATTCACCCAGCAATAGGTAGTGCAGTGTATTACAATAGAGGGGCAGAGCAGGGAGGTGAAAGGGAATGAGTCAACCTTACTCTCATTGCATTTGGCTTAAGGAGGGAATAACATACACATTCAATTGGGTATCTTACCCTACAGGAAAGTAGGGGGAAAGGGGATAAGGGGGGGATGATAGAAAGGAGGGCAGCTTGGGAGGAGGGGGGTAATCAGAAACAAACACTTTTGAAAATGGACAGGTTCAAAAAAGAAATTAGAACAAATGGGGGATCAGATAGGAGCGAAGGAAATATAGTTGGTCTTTCACAACATGACTATTATGGAAATGTTTTGCATAACTACACATGTATAACCTATATTGAATTGGTTATCTTCCCAGTGGAAGTGGTTGAGGAGGGAAAAAGGGAGAGAATCTGGAACTCAAACTTAAAAACAAATGTCAAATAATTGTTGTTACATGCAACTGGAAATAAGATACACAGACAATGATGTATAGAAATCCATCTTGCCCTACAAGAAAGTAAAGGGGAAAGGGGTAAGGGGAGAAATGGGGGAGCAGACTGGGGGAAGGAGTAA
>NW_027185655.1:74451827-74504551 GCF_028583685.1 Petaurus breviceps papuanus
ATTAGTATGAATTTTACTAACTTAGATTTGTTTTTTTCCTTTCTTGCTTCCTATATAGTTATAAACACTGAACACAGCTTTGGTTTTGCTTATTTAGCCTTGCACCACTTCATATGGGTCTTACCGTGTATACCTGTAAGTTTCATATTTATCTTTGTATCACATCAATATATTTTGCAACACAAATACTCCATAACTTATTGGGCTAGTTTCCATTTGTTGTACACATAGACTGCTTCCAATTTGGGGAACTATTAATAGATTAGCTATAAATCTTTTTTTAACATAGATCTTTTTTCCCTTTTTATAATTTTCAGATAAATTTCTAGCAATGGAATTGTTAGCATAAAAGATATGGTCACTTTTGTCATTCTTGTTGCATTTTGCTTTGTTATCTGCCAAATAGTTTGCACCAGTCCACAGTTCTAACAAAAATGAATTGGAGTGCCTGTTTCCTCACAACCCAGACAACACTGATTTTACCTTTTGTTCCATAGGTTTGTCATTCTGGTGACTATGAGGTGCTTTGTTAAATTTGTCTTGAATTAAATTTCTCTGATTAATAATGTGTTTGGAGATTTTTTTGGAATGTGGTCATTAATGGTTCCTTATTCACAAACTCCTTTGGGGAGCATATATTATTAGTCTTGAAGTGAATTTATTTATCTACAATTCAGTCTTCTCTTAGGTGATCTACATCTATCAATACCCTAAAGCACCTGAAGCAGAGAGTTAATGGAAGCTTGGAGATTTTTGTTTGTTAGTTTGTTTTTAGCCTTGAATGTAATTTTGCCATATAACTACTTTGACACAGATCAAAAAAGGGTCAAAAAATATTTTACCTGTGATAGCCTTAAGATATGTTGTAATTCTGATTATTTTTAAGAATCTTGATTTAACACCAGCCCTGGAGTCAGGAGGACCTACTTTTGTATCCGGCCTCAGAAACTTAACACAAAAACTAGCCGTGTGACCCTGGGCAAGTCACTTAACCCCAATTGCCCCCCAAAAAATTAATCTTGATTTAATGTTGCAATCTAACAGTCATCACTTTTACAGAAAATGTACTACAAGCAAAGTTCTTTGCTAAATTCTCTATGGTTAATAAACAATCAGTTTCCCAGTCTTATGGATTCTATCTTCATATTTCCCACATCTCTGACCCTTTTCCAACTCATACACCCACTGCCATTATTACCTCTGACTTGCATTATTGCAATAGATTCTCAGTTGGTCTCCCCAGTTCCACTCACCCACTTCCTGGTGGGGAGGAAAAGAAGGATAAAGAAAAGAAGGAAGTGAAAGGAATTATTATTTTACTTTCATATTAATAATCAATAACAATGTCCTGTGGTAGGGTTATCCTCACTCAATTTCCCCAGTATAATATTTCATCTTCAGTGGAAAGTATTCTACCATTTAAGCCTGGTATTGACATCAAGTTAGCGAACATTTTCCCCTTACTATAACTATTCCCTATTTTTTATTTTATAGCAAATTTCTATAATCATAGCAGTAATCAATATGAACACAATATTAAATCTTTAACTGATTGGCTAATACTGGAGTACACTTGAGCTACCATAATAAGCAGCAGTTATTAGAATGTTAAATATTTTCTATATCCTAAGCAACTAAGTAGGTAAGTTATTTGGCCTCATCATCTGCCTGTTACTTGTATTATATTCCTATATAAGGTAAGGGGCTTTAGTGTCTCAAGATGTCATGGAAATACTTAGGTGATGATGTTAAGATTTCTGAGAAGAAGATATAATCCTGTTATTTAGTGAGGTTAATATAAAAGTTTTCTGGGGTTTTTTTCTGTTTTTCTTTTCTCTTTTCTAATAAAAAGGATTTTAGGACAACTAGTTATCTTAAAAGAGTTAAAGAGATAATCAGTTTTACTAAGGGTGATTTATTTGAACTTGGTTAATAATTGAAAATGATTTATTACAAACAGCTTATTTGATAAGATTTGATTATTTTAAATTTGATTACTTTATGTATTTATAAAACCCATCCTTTGGCTACAATTAAAGTTAATCCGGAAACTTTTGAATGAATTCATTCCTTTATTAGATATCATCCTCATATAAAAAGTATTCTGGGGGCGGCCAGGTAGCACAGCGAGTAAGAGCACCGGCTCCAGTGTTAGAATGACCTGAGGATTGAATCCCAGACTCAGACACTTAGCAACCACCCAGAAACACCTGGCTGTGTAACCTAGAGCAAGTTACTTAACCCCAATTGCTTAGGGGTGGCCAGGTGGCTCAGTGAGTAAGAGCTCCGGTTCCAGTGTAGGGATGACCTGGATCAAATCTGGGCTCACTCAGCCCAGCTCACTCAGCATCACACCCAGAAATAACTGGCCATGTGTAATGTAATGCCAAAAGAAGGCAACTTCCCAGGTTCAAAATACTAGCATAGGTGCTCTCTATTTTATTCAGTAAAAAACCCAGAACAGAGAAGATCAAAACATGACATCATTCAAAATACAGTATTTACTAAGTATGATTAAATAATCTCCAAGTACTACCCCACCCCAGGACCTTCCAATCATTCAATCAATTACAAAGTCTCTGTTCTAAATACTTCTCCACCCCTAGGCTATACCTTAATTAAGTCCACCACAAAGCCCCTCTTCTCAAATGCAGATTAGTTTCCAAACATAAGGTCAAAAGTTCCCCACCCCTGGATCACAATTGAATCTACCCCAGAGTTACATCAAGTTTAAACACAGCACTTAATACCCAAATGGAGGTCTTTTCTTCATCTTGACACGAGGCAAGTTCTCAGCAATCTTAGTTCCTGGGGAGACAAGGCTTAGCAAAGCCACAAGATACATTGCCAGTCCCTTCATGAATTTATCCTCTGTCTGTAGAACAGTCCTAGAACCCCTGAACACATTAGCAAAGCCCTCTCCCAGGATTTCTGTAAACATACAACAAGAAAATCCTTCTTCAGGTCTTCTCAACCAACAGAAAGGCTCCCAGACCCCTGCAACAACAGCACTGTCCCTCACCAGTGGACAGTATTCACTCTGTCTGCAAGACAGTCTCCAGACCCCTGCAACAACAGCACTGTCCCTCACCAGTGGACAGTATTCACTCTGTCTGCAGGACAGTCTCCAGACCCCTGCAACAACAGTACTGTCCCTCACCAGTGGACAGTATTCACTCTCTGTCTGCAGGACAGTCGCAGGCCTTCTTAGCGAACAGCCAGGTTCCAGGACTTCTTCAACAAAAGGACAGTCTTTCACCAGTGGACAAATCTGGCAAAATAACATCAAAACAGACAGACAAAGTACCAGCAAAACAGCCATGTCTCCTCAGTCCTTGGCAGCTCAGGGGGCAGGTCTCAAAAGTCCAGGGCAATTCAAAGCGGCCACCAGCAATTCTCTTAGTCTCTCTCTCTCTACGAGGTGCTGCTTCCAAAAAGATCTTCCGCCTCTCTCTCGTGTCTCTCCAAATCTACATCACCAGCTCCTCCCACTTCAGGACTTTCTTTTCACATCAACAAGCCCATCCCACAGGTGGGATTAACAAACTCTGGGTTTTAATACAATCAATTTGAAAACCAAGCCAATACAGGGGAATCTTTAATTGCCATTACTATCACACCATGTAACCTTGAGCAAGTTACTTAACCCCGATTTCTTAAAAAAAAAAAAGTATTCTGCTATTAGTTCCTTAGTAAAATTCTCATCCTCCTAAGGGAGGACTGAACAACTAAATCAAAATAACTAGAGTGAATAAAGAAATAAATTTGTTTTGGTGAATTGTTTTTAAATAATAACAAGATTAGTTAATTATATATACAACAAATGAAAATTAACTTCAGAATTTTCTAATTTTTCAGTTGTTATTTGAATTTCTTAAATATATAAAACATGACAATTTGCTAACATAAGCGTGTAAATTTTCTGGTATAGAGGTTCCTAAATGATGTTATTATAAAATTTGAGCTAGCTCTCACTACCTGACCTAGTTATTGGAAAAACAAGTTTGAATTTTATCAAGATCTATTTTTGTAAGAGCTTTTAGATGAAAAGGGAATCTCTGCAAGTGAAACAAACAAAAGAAGCAAATCCACTAGAAGCTTCTCTGAAGCCCCACCCTTCCAGCTAGTAAGAGGAGAGATCTCCAGAGGAACAGAGGACTACATCAGAAGATCTTTCAGAAACCATACAGCTATATGAGATTAGATGTCTGAGTCTTAAGATATGATGGACTAATAAAATGGACAGAGGGAATGGGTTACTGAGAAACAGACTGCACCATTATGGTCTGTAAGGCCCGCTTGCCAAAAGTGACTGCATCTAATAGCTCCTGTCAATGTATTGGTCAGTCTCTCACACTTCCCTTTACATTGTTTCCCATCACAAATCCTATACTTAAAAAAAAACCTTAATGGAGCATTTGTCATGTCAGTCAGTGATTCATTGAGGAGACTATGTCCCTCTCAAGAATGAAAGAGGAGAATTAGACAAATTATTATTTTTACTGTCATATGAATAATCAACTGTTAAATTGAGATCCAGGCTTTTCCAAGGAGGTCCAAGGGAAGGTCAACCTCTGAAGGAAGTGGAGGTTTGAGATTACCCATAGCCCTCAGGCAGCATGCCTGTATCTCAAGATTCTATCTTGAGAAAGACCCCACCTAACTAGGAGACCTTACTTCTATTCAGAGTGTAAAGAAAATCCAGTCTGAACTAGTTCTTACCCCAGGGAAAAGAATCCCTATCCTTGTACCCAACTATTAGATATTAGGATAAAGCACCTGATGAAGGAAGAAACCAACCAGAATAATTTGGATGGAGATAGAATTCCCTGTCCAGATTTCTGGGGGCAGCTGAGTGTCATGATCAAGCCATCTTTTACCAAGAAGCGCTGAAGACTTCCTCATTAAATGCCCAACAATTAAGGTTGATTTTCAGTTGTCAAAGGAATTTCCTTTCAAGGATTATTTAAAGCTTTCGGGATCTTCATATCTTTTTTCCTTTGGTTGCTGAGAGAAAGCACTAACCATCAATTCATTGATTACTAACTAGCCTTATTAATAAATTGATTATTGGTTATATAGAAACTCTGTCTCTTTGGGGTTTTTTTTTCATTTGGCAAGGAAGGAAGGAATAAAGTAAAGAAAGAAAAAATGAAGGAAGGAACCTGGGAGGGAGTATCTTCATAAATTCCTCAAAATAGGTTTAAAATCTCTAACTTAAATAAAAGGACTTTCAAAGTAATATCATTGCCTAGATAAACTAGTATTACAGTCATATAAAACAGAAAATAGATATGTTAGTATTGGGAATCTAAGTTTTTCCATTACCTGGAGTCATATTACATTCTTTTCCTTTACTTATTTTCAATTCCTAGGATTCTTAAAATTCTCCTAGGAAAATAGTAGACATTTGACATCTCAGAAGATCTTACCTTGAATACAGATAATGTAGAAGAATTGGCTAGATCTTACCTCAATATCTGAAAAAACATATTTGGCTTTGGTTGAGGGGATAATCTCTAGAAGTGATACGAAACTGATTAAGATGAAAATAAAGGGCAAAAATAGTCAATATTCACAAAATAATAAGCAATTGACATTAGCATGTATAGAACACTGGAATTACAATACATGTTACATCTGGAAGGACCTTTATAGATTATATGTTTCCAGCTCTTCATTTTGTAGATGAAGAAACTATGTCTGAAAGAGGTGATATGGCTTTCAGTCACTGGCAGAGCAGGAAATGACACACTTATCTCAGTTCCCATTGCCAATATTCTTTCCAATAAACTGTGCTACCTCTCTGAGCCACAAATGAAGATGATGGGATTCATAATATAAATTTGCAGTATCCCTTCCTCAAGCAGTATTTGTAGTTATTATCCATATTGATTGGAGAACTGGGGGCTAATGGATTCTTTTCTAAATAAACCCCTTGAACAATGATAGCAAGTTCCTTCCATGTTATGGATCAGGAAAGCACATTGGGCCTTATTACATTCAATATTTTTTAGCATTTACAACAAATAATAAGTTCAGAAGGCAGATAAAAAGATTTCCTCCATTTCCATTGCCTCATAAGTCACAAATTCAGTTTTTTCATCACATTAATAATTCATATATTATATTACTGTAAGGTTTTTAGAACTTCCCTCCTTGAAGTAAGCAGTAAATCATTATTGTCTCTATTTTGCAAATGAGAAAGTTGAGACTCAGAGGGATTATGTGACTTCCCTATAATGACACTGCTAGCAAATATTGACCCAAACTATGAATCAAGGTCTCCAGACTCAAATCCAGAAGTCTTTTCATGATAGCCTCCTTTTGTTCAAAGTAGAACATGAGGATGGCCAAAAATGTTGTCATCTAGCCCCTTATACTTCATTACTTCCTGTCTTATTGATGCATGTGTTGCATTTAAATAATGTATTTGATCTGAAGATGACACTCTGGCCTTTGTTCTTAGAATCCTACTCTTCCTATTGCTATTTTTCATGTACATGGCTTTATCAGAAGCCAACTCAAGTATAAAAGAATATGGATCAGCTATCTGCTGAAGTTCAAAACTCTATTAAGGAATAAATGAAAAGAACTGAAGGTAGATGGTACTTTCTTACTGTGTCAATGGCCCCAATTTGATAGATAAATGACCAATATTTCACAAAGTTGTCTAGGTACATTTTCTCAATAGAACAAGAAATCTCTTCTTAGCATGTGGAGCATAAACTATACATTTGGTATGATTATTGGTAATTTTACAGACCATATGCTTAAAAGAATATTTGAATGATATTGCCAGCATTGCAGACAATCTGAAAGAGATACCTAGAAGAAAACATTACACTCACAAAGGAGGCACTGAATGGTCTTTTTTTTTTCCTCTTTTGCCAACAATGAGGGAGTTACTTTTCAGAGAGACACAATAACACCAGGAAACAAGATGCTTAACTAAATTAGTATTTTCACAAATGGATTTTAAATGAAAGGCTGAACTTACAGGGTCAGCCATCTGGATCTTAAGAAGATTCCAGAAAATTAAATCATTCTCCCTAATTTCTGCCCATGGGATCTAGCTTACTGCTTCTGTCTCATCTCCCTCTAATGTCTAAAACACTTATTTTACAAGAGGAAAAAGATTCCAGAGGAATTCTTAAATACAAGTAAAACAAAATGTCATGCTTGTGGGAGAAGGGTCAATAACAGATACCTTAGAAATATTATAGTAACAGATCAGTATCATTGAAAAATGAAATATCATAGTATTTAGATTGATTTAAATAATCAAGAACTTATTAAATCCTTAATACATGTCAGACACTGTACGGGGGAAACAAAGAAAGGCAAAAACAATCCCTGTCTTCAAGAACTTTTCATTCCAATATATGTAAGGAATAGAGGCATATTTAATTCTTCTTCAAAGAAGCAATTGATCAACAACCATTTATAAAGTTCCTACTATCTTCCAGACACTGTATTAGGCTCTGGGGATAGAAAGACAAAGTAAAGCTTTATATGTCATGGAGTTTATATCTATCTGGGGGAAATATGTATGTATGTATGTATGTATATGTATATGTATTATTTACAAAAGAAATACAAGGTAAAAGAGGTGAAAGGAAGCACTAGCAGTTAAAGTATCAGTAAAATCCTGGTGTGAAGTTGATGCTTATGCTACGCCTTCAAAAGAGCAAGGTCTTCTATGGTGGGAGATGAAGGAGTATATTCCAGGTATAGAGGAAAGCCAGTACAAAGGTATAGTGATAGAAGATGGAGTATTATTTATAAAGAATAGTTAAGAATGCCAGTGTGGCTGAGCTGTAGTGTTCAGGGAGGGAAGTAATTTATAATTATGTATAATGTAAAATAAGCCTGTAATAATGTATAATAATACCCCCCATATGGTTGGGGCTAGGTTGTGAAGGGCTTAAATGCTAAATGAAGTTATTTTTTTCTTTTTGAGTCTAGAGATGACAGGGAAAGACCATAGCTTATTGAGTAAGAAAGTGATGTCACCAAATCTCAACTTCAGAAAAATCACTTTGAAAAAAAATCACTTTGGCAGATATATGGGGAATACAGTGTGATGTCCACACTGAAGGGGCACAGGCCAAATGTGAGAGTGTGGGAATGATGAGACATGAGCCAGGTAGGAAGCTGTCTAGGCAGTCCATTTATTTATCTGAGAGTAAGGGTTTATATACCAATATCAAAAGTGATTACATCTGGTATTCTACCTCTTAGTACTTTATTCCATCTTGTGCAGGTGTGATCACCTCTTGGTAATTACACCCTGTTCCCTTGTTAAACATGGAAAGATGATGAGTCAATCACCCTCAGCAACAATGAGCCCTCACAAGAAGTGGGGCCTAGGGAAATCCTGACCCAGATTCTACCCATGACTGGACTGGCTCAGTACTGGCCATCTACATCTCCCCCTTTCTTTGCAAGTAATTTGAATCCATGAATCTCTGTCCCAGAGCCAAGAGTGACCTACCAAGAGAGTGAATAAAGCAAGGTGCAACAAGGCACAGATCTCCTAGCACACACACTAATGGGATAAAGAAGAGGATCAGGGAAGTAAGGTTATTCAATGGTCGCAACATTATCAGGATCAATTTCTAATATATGGCTTGTAGAAATTTGGTTTGTTATACAAGACAAATGATTTATCTCCCAAGTTAGATTATCAAATATATGGCATCACACAAACATGACTATATCCATAATCACATTGCAACTGGATATAAATCCAATGTGTTTGAGTCTCTTGTCCCTGGGCTTTCTAGATGGTCAGCATGGCAAACAGGAACAATAATGTCTTATTAGTCCATATCCTCCTTATGTGAGGATGACATCTTCTGATCCGGTGTTCTTTCTTCTTCTGGTTCTTTCCTAGGGTCAGTTGGGACATTTCCTGGATCAAAGTATTCACATGGTCAAATGTTCCTTTCTGGGATCCAAATTGGTTTCTCCATGCTATCTGGAAAGATAGAAGCATACCCTTGACCCCATGTTAATAATTTATCTGGCCCATACCACTTTCCTGTCTTTTGGTCCTTCCACATTACTGGGATTTTTTTTTTTTGCTACCTGCCCTTTTTTGCTCAAAATGTTTTTCAGCAGGTGTACATCCCTGTGCATCAGATGTTAAAAAATTGATTGTATATAATGCCTTATCAAGTTGTCTTCTTATCCTCTTCTTTCCCCCTTTTTGTTTTTGAAGAATCATCTTAACATGTCTATTTTTCCTCTCAACAGTGGCCTGTCCCATTCGATTCTATGGGATGCCTATAATATGATTGATGTTATAAGTTAAACAGAATTTTTTAAGTGCATGGCTAGTGTATGCAGGTCCATTATCTGTCTTTAATTGCTTTGGTATTCTAAGTATTGAAAAGCAATGGAAAAGGTGATCTATCACATTCATGACAGCCTCACCTGCTTGGGCTGTTCCCATGGTGTAAGATGAACACATATCTACCATAATATGAAGGTATTGTAAATGCCCAAAAGATGGATAGTGAGTAAGATCCATCTGCCATATTTCCAACGGTCGCATTCCTCTTGGGTTGATGGCCACCCTAGGTGGTGTTGGACCGTGAGGAATGCATGTTGTGCAGGATTTGACTATTTGTTAGCCCTGTTCCCTGGTAATGTCAAATTGTCTTTTCAGCATACATGCTGATTGATGGAACTGGTGATGTGATTCCCTAGCTTGTTGAAGAGAAAGGGTGAGTATCGTTGGTTGTGTGAGCATGTCTGCAACTGCATTTCCTGTTGTCAAGGCTCCTGGCAAGGAGGTATGTGAGGGTATATGAGTGCAGTAGAAAGATGATCTACTGTTTCTAATGGTCTCCTGAAGTAAAAGGAATAGTTGGAATACCAGGAGACTACTAGAAAATCTAACATGCACAGTTTCAATGGTATTAACCACATAAATAGCATATTTGCTACTGGAGAATATATTGAGAAGTTGTCTTATGTCCTGAAGTACCAGTCTTATGGCATATAGTTTATTCTGTTGAGTAGATTCAAATGGGGGGTATATAATCTTCTTCCTGTCTGGGGGAATATGATAAGAAGCAATCTGTTGGCTAATAGCATCAGTAAATGTTGTGGATGCCTGAGGTATTGGTGAGTTCTTTGTTACAGTATTAATCATCCATTCATAATTAGATATAAACTATAAGACAGGATTCTTATATACATTAACAAATCTTCCTTGGTGTGTGCTGACAAGTACCTATCATTCTGTATCCTGGGCAATCAGGACTTCTAATTGTTCCTGAGTGTATGGTTGATGTATGTACAAGGGATAATCTCCACTCAATTGTACAACCCTTTTGATAGCTTTCAGAGCTAACTTGGACACCATTTGGGGGGTAGGTGCTTAGGCTTTGCCATGGTTGTGCTGCTAAATAAGCCCATTCTAGTAATCTATTCCCCTGATGAATATTTGCAAAGGGAATTTTGGGAGCTAGGCAATATGGTGACTTCCACTCGTTGCCCTTGAAGGACAAACGACAATTTCAACACTTCTATAGCCTTTTCTACTTTCTTCAATTGTTCTTCTGCTTTCAGAGTCAGGTATCTTGGGGAGGATGGACTCCCATCCCCACTCAATATCTCAAATAGTTCTGTAAGCTCCTGAGTCCCTATCTTCAGATAAGGTCTGACCCAATTTATGTATCCCAATAATTTTTTGAAATCGTTAAGTGTCTTTAGTTGGTCTTTTCTTCTCTCTATCTTTTGGGGCCTGATTTGTGTTGATTCCACTATTTGTCCTAAATAGGAATATGGAGCCATCTGTTATATTTTTTCTGGTGCTATCTTCAAATATTGCTCCTCAAGGACTTCTGTTATTTCCTTTAAGATTTTGATTAACTGTCTCTCCTGTGAGTGAGCACAAAGTATGTCATCCATGTAATGGATAATATATACCTGGGGATACCTGTCTCTAATGGGGTCTATAGTTTGAGCCACAAATTTTTGACACATGGTGGGATTGTTTTTCATTCCTTGGGGTAGGACCTTCCACTGATATCTCTTGTGTGGTGCCCTCAAGTTCACTGATGGTACTGAAAATGCAAAATATTTGCAATTCTGCGGCTGAAGTGGGATTGTATAAAAAGTCTTTCAAATCAATAATCCATAAAGGCCAATCCTGTGGCATCATGATTTGTGAGGACAGTCCTGGCTTTAACTTCCCATGGTTCTCCATTCTCTCATTTATTTTTCTAAGGTCAGTTAGCATTCTCTACTTTCCTGACCTCTTTTTTATAACAAATATTGGTGAGTTCCATGGACTGTCAGATTCCTCTATGTGCCCTGATTCTAGTTGTTCCCTAACTATTTCCTGAAGGGCCTTGATTTTTACTAATGTGAGGGGCCACTGTTGAACCCATATGGGGGGGAGGGGGGCTTCCTTCCAGGTGATATTTGGGACCTATACCTTTCTTTCCTTTACAGTGGCCCCATCCAAAATCCTGGCCTTGGATATGTTTGGTTTGAATTACTACTTCCATGGCTCTCAATAGATCTTTTCCCCATAGGTTTATTGGCAAAGATTCTAATACATAAGGTTTGAATTTTCCTTACCTGCCTTCTACTTCCCAGGTAACCCATTTTGCACTTTGTGTGGACATTCTTATTGCTCCAATCCCTTGTAGAGGGCTATCAGCTTGATTAAGAGGCCAAGATCATGGCCAATGTTTTTCTGCAATTATTGATTTATCTGCTCCAGTATCCACCAACCCCTCCAATGATTTTCCTTCTATTCTTATCTTTAGAGTGAGTCTTGAGTAGGTAATCAGGTGAGTCCAATATGCTTGATCTCCTGTACTTTTGAAATCTCCACTGCCGCTAAATTGTGATGCTTTTTTCTTATCTTGTTTGTATTCTAGTATAACTAATTCTATTCTCTCCCCTTTTCTTATTAAAATGCCTTGGTGTGGCTGTACCCATCAGAGAACATGAATTTCCCACAGAGTGTCAGCATTTACCAATCCGGGTACTACCATCAGTCTCAAACGGGAGTGGGAGTTGCACCGAGAATGAGGCCAAAAGTGCCAGAGGGGAGAGGTCCGTAAACACCTGTGGGCACTGAGGACACCACCATAGTAGCATCTATATGATGGGACACTTGGGATGAAAGTTCGAGGCCTGCCTTTCCCAGGGTAGCATGCCAGAGATCTGAAATTGTAAGTTTTACATTTGGTGTAGGAACTTGCTCTTGGGTACAGTTACAGAAGGTGTGAGGGACAGGGTTGCTCCAATTGTTTGCTGGGGCTTGAGTGGACCCTCAAGGGGTAGTTTCCCTGAATGGGGCTCCCATCTTTCTCTGTTTTTGAACATTTTTAGACGACACTCTGAGGCCCAATAATGGCCTTTCTTACACTTAAGGCACAGAGTGGACAGTGGGTGAGCTGAACTATACTGTGGGGCTTTGTTGGGGTACCTACAGTCCTTTTTTAAATAACCAAGCTTCCCACAGTTATCGCAACATTGGGATGTCATAGCACAGGAGTCTTTTGGACCCATAACAACAGCTGGGGCGGCTGGAGTCAGGAGGACCTGAGTTTGGTTCCAGCCTCAGACACTTACCCACACACACAAAAAAAACTAGCCGTGTAACCTTGGGCAAGTTACTTAACCCCAATCTGCATTAGCATTTTCTCTGGCCAGTTTCAATAACAAAATATTAGTGTCCTCAGTGTCAGAGACACTTCTTTGTATGGCCATGGTTAATCTACTTAGGAAATCAGGGAAAGGTTCCTGGGGGCACTATATTCTTAGTAAAGAAAACCCCTTGATAATTTTTTCCTGGGATCTTGATCCATGCTGCTCTTGCTGCTTTTATAATTTGGGCATAAGCGATCAATTCATACCACAACTAAACTGGCTATACCTCCCAATGTCCATGAGTTGCTCAAAATTGATATTAACTCAAGTCCTCTCATTTTGCCTGGCCTGGTCCTGACATGACTCAAAAAATTCTGATTTCTATACTAGGTAGTTTCCCCTTCTAGTGTTTGGCCAGTGAATACCAATCAAGGGGACACCTTGATATGTTGGAGATTGAATCAAGATGCATCTGGACATAAGGACTATTGGCTCCATAATGGGATGCTCCAGATCAGAGTTCTTTTAACAACTTAAGGTCTAATGTAAGAAGCTCCCTCAGCATTTGCCCTGGGTTATTAGGGTCATTCACTTCAAACACAGGCAGTGCTAGTCTCATGGCAAGTGGGACATCTTCCCCTCTTTCCTCAGCCTTCCTGGACTAAAACTATAGGCTCTTCCTGTGACTTCTGATCCTTTTCTGAAAAAACCTGACTGTTGGATCTATACATGGGTGGTGGCACAGGAGGAGCACTGGGGAGAACAGGTTTATGACACTCTTCCAAATCTGTCTCTCTATGATTAATAAAATAACTAATGTCTTTTTTCTTTGTAAATCACAGGAAACCTTGCAAGATCTGGATGAACTAAAATTGAGTGTTCAATGCAGCCTATTATTTTTGATTCATTGTTTTGAATCACTGTATAGTTTGCAGGGCATTAAAGGATTCTTAGATTACACCATAGGATAGTTTTTCATTCCTACCCACCCAACCACATACACATACACTACTCCCTCAAAATCATCCTGAAAATGAAATGTTCTTCTTGGGAGGCCTCACATAGAGAAAAATATCTTAAATAAAATAAACACTATAGGCTAAAGCTCAGAGAGATAGGAGCTGAGTAAAGCATCAAAACCACAAATTAAACCTCTATGAAATTCTAACAGCCTATGAAAAAATACAATATAGATGTCTAAACCTAGTTAATTTGGAAGAAAAAAAATTATCTAGGGATACAGAGAGACAGAATAAAATTCCAATAATCTAGGTTCATATTATTCATTATTTTTAACTTATAGGCTTCAAACTGATCTCTGAGTTAGGGGGATCTCTACCCCAAGCATGTGAAGACTTCCACCCTAAGGAATGGGTGAATGAAAATAATTCCTTCCAAAGGCAATGGAAGTCAGTGCTGTGGAGCATATAGAGCTTGGTCAGACATGGAAGATTCCAAGATCATCTACTGCATCCCTGGCCATCACCAGTAGTCTTGACTTTTGTCTTGCCTCAGGACTACAATGACACTGGAAGAGAGAGTGGGGCTGACAACTTTGTGCAACTTTGCCTAATTTAAATCCAATTCACACTTGAGTCAAGACATCTCCCTGTGTTTTCATCGATTCTCTTCAAAAACAAAATATGAACAATAACAATTTTTATCACAATGCAATATAACTTCCACTCAACTGAAAAATAGAGATTACCTCTCAATCAAAACACTTTTAAGGGAAATGATAGTTGATCAGGGCTATGGCCATATTGAATATTGCCCACTTGGGAATACACAATCCCTACCAAATGCCTTCTCCCTCATCCCCTTCTCACTTACACAGTGAGGATAGACATGATGATTCACTGCTCTCTAAGTGTCCACTGTTGGACCATGTACTTGAGGATTATAAACTCTTTAGTCTAGAGCTGGAAAAGACCATCCTAGGGAGTATTTAAATTCTCCCTCCCTCATTTGACAAAATAAGAGAACTTGGGCCATAGGAGGGTAAGTGAATTACCAAAGGTCACACAGTTGGAAAGCATAATAACTGGGATTTCATCCCAAGTCTTCTAATTCCTCTTTCCATTGTACTAAACTGATGGACAACAGACATTTTTGCAATCCCTAAACAATTTCTGGGACCTTTTTGTTTTGAATCAACAAAGTGGAAGGATGACTTCCATTTAGCATCTTTCTGAAATCCTGTATCCCTCTCTAGGGCGAAAGCAGCTTTTAATAACCATGTCATTAATAATAATAGCTCACATTTATACAATGCTTTTATGAATTATTGGCAAAGTATATTATTATATTCTCTCGGGTTGATCCTAATGTGTAAGAGTGTTGCTATTATCATTCCCATTTTACAGAGAAGGAAAGTAAGCTTAGCTCAGAGAAACTGTATCTTACACATTTGGTAAACATCTCAGAATAATTCAAATCCAGATCTCTCCTACTCTAAGTCTAACATTTTAGCTACTTTATAACACTGAACATTAACATAACCAATCAATCAACAAGCATTTATATAAGCACTTTCTGCCAGTTACTATTATCCACACTGGATTAGAAACTAAAACTTTTGACTGTCTCTCTGCTACTGAATGACAATCCTCTCAATCAGTGTTTGGGCAGCATGACTATTTCTATTTACTCTAAATTCTTTCTTTCAACCTTGTGTGAGTTTAACAAGGGGGCCAAACTAGGAGCAATAGGCAGGAATTACAAAGCACAAGTTTCAGCTTTCCAGAAGGGAGAACATTCTAAAAGAGTTATTGCAAAGTGGAGAGGAGCTGTGGTCTTCATGCAAAGATAGATGATTTGTCAGGTTATCAGGTGTATTGTAGTGGGGATTTGGGGGGGTGTATGTTTTGCATATTATAGCCTCTGAGATCCATTTAAACCCTGAAATTCTGTGATTCTATAAAGGTTGCTTGGGTTCTTTGTTTCATTTGGTCTTGTTTTATTTTTAAGATTAACCCAGTGATTTTATTGGCATAGGGAACTCCTGGGGAAAAAATTGCCTCTATCAGTATAGGTTGGGACCTGCCAAAATGATTTAGAAACTTAGAAGTCACAGGCACCATTGAGTGAAGGAATCATTATTGTAGAGGGGACTAGCCTTCATCATCACCAGCAACAACAACTACTGATCAACTCCCACCAACAGGCAGAATAGTAGCACCTCTCATTAGATCATTAGTCCTAATTGTTGTTTGGCTCTAACAGTCACCAAAGAAGTAGCTCCTGAAGAAGGGACCAGTCATCCCCACCAAATGTCAGCCAATTGACACACACACAGGGCAGACAAGCCAGGCCAACTGAAGCAAAGGGGGAGAGGGGAGAGGAAGAGAAAGAGGGAAAGAAGACAGGAAGGAGGGTAGAAGAAGGGGAGAAAGGAGGGAGGAAAAAGAGAGAGAGGGGTGAGGAGGGAGTAAGGGAAGGGGGGACAGAGAGAGAGGAAGATACTACATGTGCCAGCAAAGTCAAAACACAAAGTCAAAGTCAAAACACAAAGTCAACCACAATGATCTGGTGGGGGATAGGCAAGTCATAGGAGGGGGCAAGGTAGCAGGTAGAACTGAAGTAGAGGAGGCAGGAGGGATTTAGAAGAGTATAAATGTCTTCTAAATTTCAGAAGAAATAAAATGGGAGGGATATAGGGAGGGGGAAGAGGACAAGGGAGGGATCTTTAGAGGGGAGGGTGAGGGACTAGGTAAAATAGGAGTATAGAATGATGTTTAGATTTATTGGAATAAAAGGATAGAGAAGTATAGCAGCAAGTACATTAGCATAACCAGGATGGCTGCTAGCACAGGTTCTTAGATCTATTTTTCTAAAGGAAAGCATCTCAAAAAGGGTTAACAATCTTACTTTAATTAAACATATACAATTTACATAGTTCAAGGGGGAAAGTCAGCACCCTGAACTTCAGAGGAAATACAAGTAAGTTACAAGAAGACAAAAAAAAATACAAAGAAAATAACACAATTCAACAGACAGGGCTTCTGGCCGTCTGATCATCACATATATATATATACAGGCTCTACCAGAGAGAGAAGCACCAACATATGGGTATATGAACCCAAGAATATTGGAATTGATATTGGAATATGAATGCTTCAAGTTCGGTGCCTACAGCCAACATACAGGGAAGCAACTCAGGTGGAGATACAGCCTGACATCTGCTCAGTCACAGCCACTCAAGACCAAAGTCCTTGGTGTTGTCAAATAGTTTAACATCAAAAACTGAGGTCATTTTATCACTGGAAAGGACATTAAATAAGAAGCTTAACCATTCAGTTTGCTGCTGCACCATAAAGACATGGGACTTTTACATATGACTTACAGCTAAAACTTCCCATATTTCTTGTCTCCTCCATAATCAGGTGAGCTCCCCGAGAACCTGGAATGCCTTATTTTTCTATCTGCATATGTCACCTTACCACAGAACTTTGCACATAGTGAGTGCTTAATAAATGCTTTATTCAGTCATTCATGTGACTTGCCCAGTGTGACACAGGAAGTGTCTCACAGGCAGGGCATGAATCCAGGTCTTCACTCTGAGAATGGTCCCCATCTATTGGATCTCACTGCCTTTCTTGAAGGATTTTCTATAGTGGGTTTATGTTGTATTCCTAGGTTGTACCTGGAAGGATTATAGCTCTAGAATTAAAATGAACCTGTACTTACAACCAATGCATTTGTATGCAAAAGTGCTGAAAAGCACTCTGTATATCATTTAACCTAAGATTTTATGTTCACCTGGTGGTTCTGACTAGGAAAGCATTTTCATACAACAAGTATAGAGTACTCTTCATTGGGCAATTCAATTGCCTTGTGGGTACCTTGTTTTGGACCATTCAAGAAAAGAATCAAGAACACAGACCAGATAACCTACTTACAACGAATTTTTGATGCTTGTAACCTGTCCACAAATCAATGGACATTCTTAAAGGTCACATGGCTAATAAATATTAAGTGTCTGAGGCTGGATTTGAACTCAGTTTCTCCTGACTCCAGGGCTGGTGCTCTATTCATTGTGCCACCTAGCTGCCCCAGTATTTATTTGTTTTTACACAAAAAATTGATCTTGGTAGAATATCAGATACTGCAGGACTTAGAACATCTTCAATATTTTTCAGAATTGATCAATATTTTGATTTTATAATCATCAGTGCTGAGAATGCCACTTCACATAAATACTAGTACAGACTAGCAGAAATTTTTAGAGCAATTTCAGAAATTGTTGGAAATTCTGTCCTAATCTCAAGTCAAAATTAATTTAATGATTTTATAATGCAGTAAAAACATTGCAATTCATAACATACAATAGTCTCAAATCTGTGCTGATGTGGTTCTGGCAGTGTTTATCTTTGTGTGATGTGACTACATGCTCAGTGCAAAGTGGGCATGTTGTGTGTTCAGAACAAAGACTTCAGTGAATTTGCACCAAGTAACATTGGCAAGCACTGCCAGAAACACCTCAGATTCATTATGTATTTGATTTTTAATTAATTTTTGGTCATTGTTGTTGCCAAATTTTTGTGACCCCCATAATCAATTAAGTGACCCCATATGAGGTCATAACCCAGTTTAAGAAACACTGCTCTAATCTATACAATGCTACCGTAGGAATTGGTAACAATAAAAGGGCTGTTCCTCAAGATCATTGGGTTTATGCCTCAAAAGAGAGCATAAACAGCCAAGTTATGAAATGGAAAAGCTAGAGTTGGAAAATCCAAAATATCTGGAATGATTTGGAAATGAAGCCATTTGATTAACTTTGGGGTCTGTTTATTTAAAATTAAATTTAAATGGCCATGTGTATCACACACACACATGCATACATACACATTACCAACTTTGAAAGGTTTAGAAGATAATTTACTTTACCACTTTGCATCTGCAGACTTGCCTCATTTCAATTCCACAGAACAAAATGCCCTTCCTAGGATAAGCTCATCACTTCTAAAATCAGCACCATAATGCTACTCAGGCTTTGATTGATACCACCTGCCTCAACTCCCTCTCCTCTCCTATTAGAGGCCTGGAAGGTGGAATACCAAACTCCTCCAATTCCCCCCTTTATGAAGAGCAGAAAGTAGACTCAGATAATGCCACTTTGCATCTGCTGCCCTGTCTGATATCAACCTCATAGAAAAAGATGTCTCTGCTTTAGGTACCCCTTGTTTCTCATCCCTCCCCCACTTTCCTACCATCTCTTTTTATATTTTGTTTTCCCCTTTAGAATTTAAGGGCATTACTTAGGGCAGGGACTTTCTTCTTTTTAATTGTATCTTTATTATTTAGCATAATATCTGACATGTCATAAACAATAAGTAAAAGTATACTGGATTAGAATTAAATTTGTTCAGTTCTTTTTCAATTGAGTCTGACTCTTTTTGACCCCATTTGGGGTTTTCTTGGCAAAGGTACAGCCATTTCTTTCTCTAGCTTATTTTACATTGATTACACAGTGACATTTTATAAATGAGAAACTGAGGCAAACAAGAGCAAGGGTCACAAATTGTTTAAGGCTGGATTTAAAATCAGAAAGATGAGTCTTCCTGACTCCATGCCCACCACTCTATCCACTGCACCACTAAACACATAGCACTATAACTATTATGAACACAATCAAGTTATTTTTTTTAATTTGATGGATGTTAAACACTTATTGTGTATAAGGTTACTAGGCTCTAGCCTAGATCATTTTCCAGTTTTTTACACTCTATCTTTCACTAATCTTTCTAGATACTGGTTATTGATATTGTGACAGTTATTTTATTTTACATGATATAAAAACCCTTTCTTTTTCTATTTTTCCTTTTTCTGCCCCTCTATGTTCTTGGTTAGTAAGCAAAAAATTGTAGAAATAAAACAAATTGAATGTAGATTTCTAATATCTTTCTCAAAGGAAAAGGTCACTGAGCTCATGTGCAAGAAACAAACTGCCTTGTAAAGCTAGTCATTAAACTCAGTTTACTTAGTCCCACTGCACTATTTATGACAAGTCACTAAAGTGTCACCAATCCCTCTGTGGAGTGAGTCATTTACAAGGAAGCTACTTCTCAGAATGTTTGCTTGGGTTATGGAGGCAGGACAAACAATCACTTTATTTCCTCTATATCCAAGGCACTTATGGAAACCCTAGATCATGAAAATTGCAGGTGTCTGAGAATGATTTTTAAGGAACTCTTCATGGTTCTGATGTTAAACATTTCTCAGGAAAGATAATGGGAGGAAAACAACATGCAAACTCTCTGAACAATTACTGGAGAGTATAATGGATAATGGTAAAATTTACATAATGAGCCACAGG
Organism: Petaurus breviceps papuanus; assembly: GCF_028583685.1. NCBI lineage: Eukaryota > Metazoa > Chordata > Mammalia > Diprotodontia > Petauridae > Petaurus > Petaurus breviceps. Next base: position 74,471,773 of record NW_027185655.1, read on the forward strand.
ACCCCCCCATGGAAGCCAGACGAGATGACTTAACCTGATGCATTCCCTATACAGTTTTAAAAAAGCCTCTACAATACATCAATAAATAATGTCTAAGGAAAAGAACAGCAATTTCTAGTAATAAATTCTGAAGACATTTACAAAACTCAAATACCCTTGTCTAATGTGTTGCTATAGCCTCTCCCAGGAAAGCTTTCATTCTCAGCATTTGTTATGGCCATTAAAAGGACAAAAGATAAAAACATTTGGAGCTTATGTGAATCATATCACTTGAAATTCTAAATCAGGAAAAATTTCTCCTTCTGAGCTTATCTTGGGATTATAGCACAAGCATAAGACAGGTAGCCATCTGGTGTAGTTAATAAAGAGGCTAATAGGAAGCTAACCATCATGCTCCATTTCCAGAAAAATTAGTAGCCTTGGGGGCGGAGCCAAGATGGCAGAGAAGAAACAGGACTTCCTCCTCCTCCAATACATGTAAAAATGACTCTAAACAAACTTTAGAGCTACAGAATCCACAAAGTGAAAGAGAGAAAGTAACTTCCCACTAAAGACAGCCCAGTAGGTTGGCAGAAAGGGGCCACCACAGGAAACTGGGGACAGAGCCCAGCCCCAAGTGGTTTTAGCCTCAGGGTGGCCTGACCAGCCACAGACTGGAGGGATGTAGGGATAGTAAACCACAAGTAGCTGCGATTATTTCCAGAATTATCAACCCATAGATGCTAAGGACAAAGTGAGAGGTCAGTGTGAACATTGGGAATAGGGAGTCCAGGAGAGTGGTCCAGGCTCTGCCACCCAGAGAGAGAGAAGTGGCTGAGGGTGGCTACTTCAGAACTCCTGACCTGCAGATTGTAGGGGAACCAAGTGACCAGCCTGAGGGGTAATTGCTCTTGATTAACCTGCTTGGATCTGGATCACTGTCTAGGGTAGAGGTCCTGGGGTGCATGGCCAGTGAGCCAGAGCACATGGAGGCTTCAGAGAGGGCAGCCAACTAATAGCTCCATCATCTGAGAAAACCCCAGCAATTTGGGAAAAGCTCTCCTCTTTGGAAGCACAGTTCTGCTGTGGCAAAAAGCTCAAAAGTCAAATAACTGAGTGGCAACATGAGCAAGCAAAGGAAGCAAAGCAAGCACAGCAATCCAGCTTCAGACTCCTATTTTGGGGACAAAAAGGATCAAAGCATGGAACAGGAGGAAGACAGTGAAGTCAGAACTCCTGCACCAAAAGCTTCCAAGAAAAATACAAGCTGGTTACAGGACATAGAGGACTTTAAGAAGGATTTTAAAAACCAAATAAGAGAAGTGGAGGAAAAATTGGGAAGAGAAATGAGAATAATGCAAGAAACTCATGAAAAGAGAGTCAACAACCTGATTGAAGAAAATAACACCTTAAAAAATAAACTAATTAAAATGGCAAAAGAGGCTCAAAAAGGCAATGAAGAGAAGAATGCCTTAAAAAGCAAAATTTTCCAGATGGAAAAAGAATCTCGAAAGCTCACTGAAGAGAATCATTCCTTCAGAATTAGATTGGAGCAAATGGAACCTAGTGACTTCATGAGAAATCAAGATACTATTAAACAGATCCAAACAAATGAAAAATAGAAGACAATGTGAAATATCTCATTGGGAAAACCACTGACCTGGAAAATAGGTCAGGAGAAGTGATTTAAAAATTATTGCACTACCTGAAAGCCATGATCAAAAAAGAACCTAGAAATCATCCTTCAAGAAATTCTCAAGGAAAATTGCCCTGGTGTTTTAGAACCAGAGGGCAAATAGAGGTTGAAGAAATCCACTTATCACCTCTTGAAAAAAATCCCAAAAAGAAAACTCCTAGAAATATTACAGCCACGTTCCAGAATTCCCAGATCAAGGAGAAAATATTACAAGCAGCCAGGAAGAAACAATTTGAATATTGTGGAAACACAATCAGGATAACACAGAACATGACAACTTCTACACTGAGGGATCAAAGGGCTTGGAATAGGATATTCCGGAGGTCAAAGGAGCTGGGATTGAAAACAAGAATCACCTACCCAGCAAAACTGAATATCGTGTTTCAGGGGAAAATATTGTCATTTAATGAAATAGAGGACTTTCAAGCATTCATGATGAAAAAAAAACCAAGTTGAATAGAAAATTTGACATTCAGATACAAGAAGCAAGAGAAGCATGAGAAGGTAAACAGGGGAAAGGAATCATAAGGAACTTATCAAAGTTGAACTATTTACATTCCTACATTGAAAAACAATAATTGTAACTTATGAAACTTTTCTCAGTATGGGAATAGTTGAAGGGAATATAAATGTGTGTGTGTGTGTATATACATATATATATATGAGGACATATGGGCATATGAATACATATGTGAGTGTGTATATATGTATGTGTGTGTACAAGTATACCTAGACAGAGGGCACAAGGCCAACTGAATAGGAAGGGATGATACTTAAAAGGTGAAATTGAGAGGTGAGAGAGGAATATAATGAGAGGAGATGGGGAGAGACAGAATGGGGTAAATTATCTCATATACAAGAGAAAAGGGAAAACTGTTACAATGGAGGGTAAGAACAGGAAGGCAATACGGAATGAGTCAATCTCTCTCATTGAATTTGGCTTAAGGAGGGAATGACATACACATGAAATAGGGTATCTCACTCTACAGGAGAGTAGGGAATTTATAAGATAATATATAATATATAAGATAAGAAGGGGGATGATAGAGGGGAGGGCAGATTGGGGCGAGGGAAGTTAGAAGCACACACTTTTGAAAAGGGACAGTGTCAAAGTAGAGAACAGAACAAGTTGGGGGTGGGATAGGATAGAGGGAAATATAGTCAGTCTTTCACAATATATCCACTATGGAAATGTTTTCCATAGCTACACATGTGCATCCTATACTGAATTGCTTATCTTCCCAGTAAGGGTGCGTGATGATGGAGGAAGGGAAAGAATCTGGAATTCAAAGTTTAAAATCAAATGTTCATACACACACATTATTTTTAAAAATGAGTAGCCTTACTTCAACAGCATAACTTTAATTTTAATACATATTTCTGGGACTTGATCAGTCAACCTGATATTGCCACAGAGTCAAGTCAATCATTCCACTAACAGAATCAGGAAGCCATGGTGAGTTTAGGCTGAAGTGAAAGATGAGTTCTTCACATCACCAGGGAATTCATAATAAGTCAAAGATACCACAGCTAAAGTTACTTCTTTTATTATAGGCAGAAAAGCCAACTTATGTGGAGAAAATAAGTTGGGGAAGGGAAAAATAACATAATGACATTAAGCTTTTCTATCCAGCAGATCAATTATTCAAACAAAGTATTTGGGGAGTGATAAACAGCATGAAGCAGAGCAAAGTATTGTAGAAAACTACTAATAAGGGTTGAAACAGCTAGAATCCAGTTGTCAGGAAGTAAGGAAGAAAAAATTCTATACTGATTCAATCTGATAGTTTTCCTGAAAATTAAAAGAAAAAATCTGTATAACTCTTCTTCCTCCCAACTTAAACTAGCCATTTCTTAGGAACAAAATGATGAGAAAAAGTATCAGTGTTAATTCCATTGGTTTCAAGGTCCAAGAGAATGATAAATTCCTTTTCAACTTACTGCTCAATTGATCTTTTTAAAATCCCATATTTTACTTTCACCTTTCTGAAACCTTTGATTCACAATGTTGATGATCAATGACAAAAATAACTGACATTTTCATAGAACTTTAAATTCATTAATCACTTTTACATAGGCAATCTCATTTGCTTCTCACAACCCCTGAGAGATTGGTTATATTATCCTCACTTTTACAAATGTGATAATAAAGCCTAGAAGACTTTCCCAGGTTCACATAGCTAGTAAGGAGGCAGGATTTGTACTTAGATCTTTCTGACTACAGATCAAATACTCTTAATATCTGTGCCACATTTCTGTCTTTCAATCTAACTACATTATTACAACCATGTCTGACTTAGCAATGAAGTCCTAGAGAGCTGCCTGAAACACATGAAGTAAAGTAACTCATCCTAGGGATTTGAATTCAGTCCTTCTTAACACTGAGACCAGCATTACCCTCATGCTGCCTCTGTGGAAATTAAATGCTTATTCAAACCCATGAAAGTACATCAGAAGGCATACACTATAATCATAATATCATCAGTTTTTCCATGTTCGGGCATTCTTCCTTTTTGTGGCAGGGGGACCTGTTTGTCAGTGTTCCCAAAGCCACTATACCCTCCTTCTTTTGTACTCAGGAAAAATGTGATGAAATAACTAGGAAATGAGACTTGCAAGAGGAGGTGGAACAAATTTATTTTTTTGTCAGAGAATCACATAATTTGAGCTAGAAGGAACTTCAGAGACATCTAGACAAATCTCTTTATTTCACAGGTTAAAGAAAAAATATATAATCCAAAGAGGTTAACTAACTTGTCCAAGATTCTGCAGTTAAATTAACAACAAAACAGGTGTTCATTCTCAAAAATCCTGAATCCCATTGGAGAAATCTTTCCATGATATACTACCACTAACCTACATGTTAACACTTGGGTTGTTTTGGGGTGTTTTTGTCTTTGTTTCTTAAATATCAGCCTTTATGAGAGTCTATACCCATCTTCAGAAACAAATAAACCCTGAATTTGACATTTAGGTATTCTGCTGCCATATGGTGGTGATGTATTACTATTGTGGCCTAAACCTTAAGGCAGATTAAATAGATTTTAAGATTCAGGTGGCCCTGTGTGAAAGTCTCTCTCACAGATTTGTAATCATGAATTTCCTTTTTATTTATAAAAAAAAAGTTTAACACCAGTTTAACATTATTACTGAGGGCAGCTAGGTGGTATAGATGGATAGAGTACCAGGCCTGAAATATGGAAGACTCATCTTCCAGAGTTCAATTCTAGTTTCAGACATTTGCTAGCTGTGTGACACTGGGTAAGTCACCTAACTTTGCCACAGTTTCCTAATGTATAAAATGAGCTGAAGAAGTAAATGGCAAACTGCTCCCATATCTTTGCCAAGAAAATCCCAAGTGGGGTCACGAAGAGTTGGACTGAAATGACTGAAGAATGACATTATTAATAGTATTAGTATAGCATATTATTAATATAAAATATTAGTAGTAGTATAATTATTAGTATTACATATGTCATATATTTATATATAGTGTGATATAAGTATATTACATAGTATTATATATTTAGTAGTATGACTAATATTTCATATATTTTATTCCTTGCTTTAAAAGAATTTCATATTAATTGTCTCTTCTGCTCTTCCTCCCTGTTGAAAAGATGAAGCAACCAAAAATAAAAAGGTTGACTTGAAGGTTGACACAGCTATTAATTGACTAACCCAAAACTTGAATCCAAGTCTTTCATCTCCAAGTGCAATGTCCTTTTCCTTCTATCCTGCTTCTTCTCAAGCCTTATTAATCATATATCAAGACTAAGATACCAGTTTTCCCTATTGGCTAGATAGACTAGGAAACAGCGAGTGGACCTGCAATTGCATTGGTAAAAGGAAGTCATAGATGAAGAAACTCCATCTATCAATGCATGTAAGGCATCCTCTCTGCAACTTATAGCTTTAGAGCAAAGGTAGGGAATCTGTGGCCTAAGGGTCATGTAACCTTCCAGGTGCTTGACTGTTTTTTTTTTTTTGACTGATTCCAAATTTTACACAACAAATCCTTTTACTAGTGGGATTTGTTCTGGGAAGTTTGGATTCAGTGAAAGGGCCACACTTGAGGGCCTAGAGGCCCACAAGTGGCCTCAAAACTGCAGGTTCCCTAACCCAGCATTAGTGTTTCCAGAACACTAAGTCAAGTGATTTGCCCAGGGTCAAAAACCCCATATGAGCAGTGTAGGAGAATCATGTTACTATTAATTCATTATGAATTATTAAAAAATAATGGGTGAGGTACAATTTGGAAAATCTATTATGAGTCCTTAGTCATTCTTATATTAATTGAATCCCATCCAAAACTCAAGGCCATCCTAAGACTTAAACACAACCCTGGGAGATTAAGCTAGCAGTCCCTCAAAAATCCTTTCATCATCAGCTAACAACTGTGTGCTTAATTCTGTTGTAAGTTGTGTATGCCTGAATAGGATGCTTATGTCCAAATGGGCTACGTTTAGGAAAGCATTGACAGTTTTTTTGTGGAATCTTGCACACCCTTCTCAAAGGGGGATGCTACTCCTTCCTTAAGAACAGAACAAAGACAATGAAGCTGAACTTTATGTCTTCCCGTCTTTGAGAAGCACTGAAGTAGTGTTTTATCTTTGCCTCTTCCCTTAAGGTTCAGAACAAAAGCTATTTTCCTGGTCCATAGCCATTAACTTACAATTGTCAGTTTGACTACTTATACCAAATGCTAGTTATACAAGAGACCACTACAAATAAAAATAGTCAGAAAAACTGCTTATTGAAGCAAATAGCAAACAGAAATCAAAGAAATTATGCAGATTAGAATTCTGTATACCAGAAAATGGGCCAGGAAAAAAATGAGCTATCTACCAGGAGAGAAGTGCAATCTCAACTAAAAGGGGCAATTCCCCAGAGTTAGAAAGGCAAGATGGAAATTAGGAAAAATTGAGGAGTCAACTTCCCCTGCATGTCTTCAGCTTCTAATCTCTCTCTCTCTCTCTCTCTCTCTCTCTCTCTCTCTCTCTCTCTCTCTCTCTCTCTCTCTCTCTCTCTCTCTCTCTCACACACACACACACACACACAGACACACACACACACAGACACACACACACACACACACGTCAATTTTACCCTTGAAGGAAAAGCCTTCTGTAAGCATTATTTCAAAAAATTCATAGCCATGCCTAAACAGTAACACCCCAAAAGCAACAGGTCTGGTAAAAACCTAGTTACACAGGAAATACAGTTTTTCTAGTTAATAAAAGAGAAAGGTACAATATCAATTCTAATTGTCCTTGTTTATGACCTCTTATTTGCTTTATTATATGCAAAAGACAGAAGCAAGATAAATTAAAAAAATTCAATTTAATTTTAAACAATTGTTAAATATCTACTATTCACAAAGTACTTCGATAAGTTCAGGGAATTCAATGAAAAAATTCCCATTATCCCAGTTTCAAGTATCTTACAATGCCAGCTTCAGAACATATTATAAATAAGATGAGAAAATTCATAAGAAAGATCAGAAAGGGGGCGGCCAGGTAGCACAGCCAGTAAGAGCACAGGCCCCAGTGTTGGGATAACCTGGGGATCAAATCTGGGCTCAGACACTTAGCACCACACCCAGAAAGAACTGGCCATGTAACCTTGAGCAAGCGACTTAACCCCAATTGCTTAAAAAAAAAAAAAAGATCAGAAAGGCATGAGAATTCAGAGAGAAGTTCATCTAGCTGGGAGAATCAGCAAAAACCTAAAAGAAGAGTTAATAACTGAGGGGGGCCTGCAAAGTGAGGATTTCAACTGGCAGAGATGACAAAAGAACTCAAGTGGACATTGCTAAAAGTTAACCTTTGTTGTTGCCTCTCAACATCAAGTATTCAATCAGCTAAGAAGGACTTATTATTTGCTCTGTTCCCAGGACTATACTAGGCTCAAGAAATATAAGTGAAAGGAATGAAATTATTCCTACTCACAATGACCTTGCATTCCAGTTAAATGCATGTTAAATCAAATAATTTGCCCAGAGTCATACCATTAATAGTAGTTTTGTAGAAGCAAGAGTTGAACCCACATCCTTTGGGTGCAAAACCAGTCCTCTATACACTAGACTTCAACATCACCCTTATTTCAAGAAGTATCATAGGTTTATATAGGGAAAGTTATTATTCAAAGACTGCTCACATATAATGAATTTCTAAAGTCTTTTTATGAAAATACTCTTTTGCAGAAAATTACTTATGTTTTTGCTTTTCAGCAGTATTTAAGTGACCCAGTAAATAGAGCACTGGCCCTGGAGTCAGGAGGACCTGAGTTCAAATACAGCCTCAGACACATGATACTTACTAGCTCTGTGACCTTGGGCAAGTCACTTAACCCCAACTGCCTTGCCTTCATGCCTACAAAAAAAGATTTAAAAGTATTTCAAAGATGTTTCTTGATATATATTTACAAGGATTTCATTGGCATATTATACTTGGTGCCAAGGCTGATTGAGAAACCCGTTATTTCCGTGACAGGATTGGAAATTAAAGCAAAGAACTACTTTTTTTCTGTCTTTAAAAACAAATTCTGTGGGGGGCAACTAGGTGGCACAGTAAATAGAGCACTGACCTTGGAGCCAGGAGGACCTAAGTTCAAATCTGACCTCAAACAATTACTAGCCATGTGACCTTGGGCAAGTCACTTAACCCCAATTACTCTACTTTACCCCTCCAAAAAGCAATAAATAAAAAAATAAATAAAACCAACTTCCTGTCAGCAATGGTACAGCAACTTTCCCGCATTTATACTGAGAGAGGGACAAGAAAACAAAAAAAACCCTGAGATTCACCTTTCTCTCATATGCTATTTTAAGAGAGAATCTTTCTTCTGAGGTTCTTATCTCTGCTTTTTTTTATTTCCTTTCAAGAATTTGTGGTATAGACTAAGCACTCGGCACTTTTATCTTCAATAATTTAGGTAGGTAATTGAAATTTATTTTCTTCAGCTTAGCATGGGAATTTCCAATCAGAGGGGTTACATCAGCAAGAAGAAAAATGGTGACAGGTTTTGGGGCACTGAAATCAAAGCTTGCAGTTGGAAAGGATATAGATTCACTATGGGATTGCACAGAAAATTTCACAACTAAGGAATGCCTGAAAAAAGTTGAATAGAGCTATCATAAATTTGGAATCAAAATTTTAATATAAAAGACTGGCTTAGATTAAAAAGAGATCATAATATATTTCTAAGTATGATGCAAGTAGGTGGCATAATGGATGGATTCCTGGACTTGAAATCAGGAAGACTTCAGTTCCAAATCTACTTCAGACATTTAATAGCTGTGTGGCCCTGGGCAACTCACTTAACCTCTGTCTGCCTCAGATGTCTTTTCTGTAAAATAGAGAGAATAATAGCACCTACTCATAGGGTTGGTGCAAAGCATCAAATGAGGTATTTATATGGGAGAGAAGAGAGGCAAGAAATATTTAAAAGATTTAGTTTAATTCAACATAAGCTTCTCTAATAGGTCCTAGGTACAGAATGATGAGAAAGTCTACACAAATCCATGCCTTCAGGTAGCTTACAATTCAGTAGAGTGGTAAGATATGTAAACACAGAGATAATATAAATAAGAATGAAAAAGTGCATAGAAGACAGTTCAGAAAGGCATGAGGCTTGGGTAAAGAAAGGATCTTCCTCTAGCTGGGAGAATGAGGAAAACACTCAAGGAGGAATTAGGAACTGAGGATTTCAATAGATAGAGATGACAAGGGATTTCTTCAAGCTAACATTACACAATCCCTTTTTAGTTTCCCCTATTCCCATCAGGGATTCCAATCAATCATCAATCAGTCAACAAGAGGAGTACAGTAGAATGTGTAATAGAGTTGAAGTGAAAGGGTCTAAGTTATTATCCCAGATCTGTCACTATCAGTGTGACTTTGGACAAATTACTAAATCTTATTTTCCTCAATTGTAAAGTGAAGAGGTGAGATTAGATGACCTGTAAACTCCCTTTCACCTCTAAATCTCTGATCCTATAATCCAAGGCACTCTTTGGGAGGAGGTACAATGACATTTAGGCTGCAGGGACAGAGTTTCTAAAGATGACCAGCCACTGGGAAGCCTCTAAGAATCCCTGCTTTTCATCATGAAATCTCAGAGAAAGTCTTAAATCTGGTTAAAGAATTCTGACAGAGGGTTTTAAAGAAGTAATGCCTCTACCTAAAGAATCCTCTTTAGCAGCTACATATCATGCATATCTTGCCCTCCCCATGTTTTTGCATTTATGGATTTCTAGATGGATTCAAGAATCTAGAATTGTAAGAGATCTTTTAAATCAACACATTTTAAAGACTTCAGAATTCTAGTCAATGTAATGAGCAACTACCACTCAGAAGGACTGATGAAGGACAGTGTCTGTCTACCTCATGTCAGGGATGATGGAGAAATATGTAGAATACACATTTTTGTATGTGACCAGTCTGTGAATTTGGTTTGTGTGACTATGTTGATATGACACTGAGGATATTTTTTCTTTCTTTTAATTAATATCTTTCTTCCTTTCCCTCTTTTTTCTTCCTTCTTTCTTCCCTCCCTCATTTTTTCTTTCTCTCTGTTTCTTTTTTTCTTTGCTTTGCTTTCTGTCTTCAAGGCCATCACCATCAGGCCTCTCTATCAGCATGAAATCAGTGACATTTAAATTGTGGGGGAAGTCAAATTTGCCCCTAGTCAAGTTATTGGTCTGAGTAGAAAAGACATTGGCAGGGGGAAGGGGGGAGCTAGACGGCACAGTGAGGAGGATCTGAGTTCAAATCTGACCTCAGACACTTAACATTTACTAGCTGTGTGATGTTGGGCAAGTCGTTTATTCCCAATCGCCTGGCCTACCCACCTGTGAATTTTTTAAAATTTTTTAAAAAGAAAAGACATTTGGAGGCACAAGCCCTTCTTGACAATCTCTCCCAACAAATCATATTTAAAAAAGGCACCCAAGTGCACAACCTTGGTGTCATCCTCACCTCAACTTTTCATCCCATGTATTCATTCAATTGCCAAAGCTTATCATTTCTATCTTAACAACATCTATCCTAGATATCCCCTTCCCTACACTCACAGAGCCAATTCAAGCCTGACCATTTCAGTTGCCAATCACAAGGGTCTCCTTTTTGGTATCTCTGCCTCAAGCCTCTCCTTACTCCAAACCATCCACCACAAAACCAAAAAGTGATCTTTCTAAAACAGTCTAACTATGCCCTTACTTCCCATTCAATAAACTAATGCCTCTCTATTACTTCTAAGATCAAATATGAACTCATCAATTGGGCATTAGCCATTCTTCATAGCCTGACCCAATATTTCCTTTCCAACTTGTTTGCATGTTACTTCCATCCATTCTCTCTATGATTAACCCAGTCTGACTTAGTTCCTGCTCCACATGCATGCATGATTTTCTATATCTATCTCTGTGCCTTCACACTGGCTGAAACATTTTCCATGCCTGGAATATTTTCCCTCATCATTTCAATGTCTAAGACTCCTGTCAAGGCTAAATTCAAGTATCAAATTTCTGGTTGTTGCTACCCTCTGTATGCTAGTGTCTTCTCCTCCTTGGTATGCCTTAAGACTACCCTCCGTCTAGTTTGTATTTACTGAGATATGCATATATTGTCTCCTTCATTAGAAAGTTCCTTCAAGGCAGGATTATTTTCACTTTGGACTTTGTTTCGCTAGGGCTTAGCACAGTTACTGGCACATAGAATATACTTAATATTTTTTGATTGAATAAACTCTATCTAGATCTATCTGGATAAATAAGAGAAACAGACACAAGTAGAAAGGGAGGAGATAGATATATAGATATTAATATGCATATGTATATATATAAAACATACAAATACAAGTGTATCTTATCTACCCTTGATCCCAGTTAGCCGTTCACCAGAAAAGGAGGGGAAAAAAGGAGCTGAACAATTGACACTCTGTACTTTGACAAGCTTCATCCTCAAGAATATTTTTCTAAATTTCCTCAGGCAGGAGAATTCAAGTTTAACACTCACATAGCAAATGGATCCGTGATCTCATTGCCATGAATGTCCCCTATAATAATGCAAATCACCTTCTATGCCTATCTATCATGACCTATACTTGAATCCCTATCATTGCATGTTTTTGTCAGATTGATTCTATCCAATATACTAAAGATGTTCATAACTTTCCCTGATGAAGCTCATGGACAATCTCATTCTAAACATTTGTCTAACCCATGTTCTTTTTCAAAAATATACATTTCTTTTGTTTGGAAGTTGTGGCAGGACCAATAGATTTTTAATGTAGCTTCCCAGACCATAAGACAACATTCTTCCTGGTTTGAGTTCAGTTTCTCTGATTCAGAGAAGGTATGAAAAAGTCCCAACCTCATGGAGTCAGTGCTTGTCAGGCATGGTGGGTATCCAAGACCATGTAAGTTGTCATGCCCTAATGACTGAATGACTAGATACATTTCTGGATGAAGATGGGGGTAGTTTGCATCTAGAAAAGCTAAGTGCCATTGTATTATTATTGCATGTCCTTGTGTTAGGGCAAAGTAAAAATCCACCTTTATTAAATGTTCAGTGTCTTGCTATCTTTTATTTCATCCCAACATCCAACTTGAGCTAAATGTTGATATTAAAGCCACACCTACAACAAGTGTTCATTGATTTTATAGGCATAAGAAATTTCCAGTGAGTGATCCATTTTTACCAATGCATATCAGTACCTTCTTCCCAACTTCTACCATGGACTTTAATGTTTGTTGCCTAAGCCACTGGGATATTAGACTTGCCTAGACATTCATATTCACTATGTTCAGGGGCACAATTTAAACCTAGGTCTTCCAAACCCTGAGGCTGGGTCTACACCCTGCTACAATAATAAATTTGTTTGATAACATCTTTTACTACAGTTATGCTTCATAGTTCTGTATTTTTTATATTTTACATTGTGTTCATATTTATCACATACTTGTCCTATAATTTCTAATGGACTTTTTAAAGTTTCTTTTTGATTTCTTATCACACTTGTTTTATATTCATTAATTTCTGTATAAAATTATTCTAGTTGCTAAGTGCTTTCATTCATCCATATGCTATTTTTCAACATCAATAACTTGTCTTTATCACTTAGGCTAGAGTGCTTTTAATTGTACAACACATACTTTTCTCATTTTAATTATGTCTTCTGGCTATATACTAATTTTCATGTCTGGGTTGAATATGATTATACAAAGATTATATTCATAAATGACTGCTCAATAAGTAACGCATTATTTCCTAGTGGTCTTTTTAGAAGTGTTTACTATAATTCCTATAGTCTACAATAACTTACAATACCCAACAAAATTATGTTTCCTATTGCCTTTGTGTACACAATAAAATCAACTTCTTCATTTGTCTTTCCAAGACCCATGAGCAATCATTCCATTTAGCTGAAACTATTTCTGCATTCTTGTATTGCTTGCTTTATTTATTTCATAGTGAGAATGTCAGAAACCACATGGTTTAGTTTTCCAGTTGTTTATAGGTCCACTTGTCATCAGAGTCAAATTCCATTAGGGTCAAAGTATAACCCCTCATGCAAACTCCCATGGACTGAGAGTAGCTATGGGATCTAACACTCTCTCGCTCCCAAAATACCACAAAGCCAAGGACTCAGAACCTCTCCCCCAGGAAAGTTTTCTATTATAAATTTAGGGGCTGAAATAAGAAGCAATGAAGTTCAGAAGTTAAATCCCATGGAAACTGTGTGATGCTTAATACAATTTGCCCCCTTTTAAGATACTCTCCCACTATCAATAAGTGACCAACCTACTGATGCTAAGCCTCTCCATATTTAGCTAGAGTGATCACTCCATTAGCAACTTTAGCCTGTTGCTGGGATCTTACTCAATGGTCTCTCCAGTCTAGTAGAATCTCTAAGATTTTGTTTTCTAATGGCACAGCATTCAAGAACCCAAGGTGATAATGTATAATTTTTATAATATATTGTTGTAATCTTTTAGCTAGTATTATGTTTTAATACCCTTTTTGGTGGCAAAGAACTGTAAATTGTAGGAATGCCTATCAACTCAGGAATGGATAAACAAGTTATGGTATGTGATTGTGATAGAATACTACTGTATTATAAGACATGATGAGTTCAATGATTTTAGAAAAAATCTAGAAAGCTTTTCATGAAAATAATGTAGGGTGAAATGAGCAAAAACATTGTATACAGTAACAGAAAAATTGTTTTAATAACAACTTTGAGTGAATACGTTTTTTGACTGTTTTAAATACCCAAATTAACTATGAAGGACATAGGAAGAAAGACACCCATAGAAACAGCTGATAAAGAGAAGTACGTATAGAATAGTTTTACACATCTTTGTGTGTGTGTGTCTGTGTGTGTGTATACATATACCTATATGTGTTTAATAGCATCTATCTCTAGGAAATGTGTGGGTGGAGAGAAAAAATAATATGATAATTTTGTTGTATATTTCAAAGGAATAGCAAGTTATGTGGTAGTTTTTTTATATGCAGTCATCGTTTTTATTGTTCTGTGTTATGGAAGTACTTGTTTTATTCCACAAATTAAAAACATTAAAAAAAAAATTCATTCTCCATTTGTGGAAGAAAAAATTGAACAAACTCATTTAAAATGTCATCCAATTTATTCTCTTATGGAAAACATTTAACTGGGATATAAAATCTTTTTATTCCATACTTCTTTAGTTAGGTAGTCAGGAGGCAGCATGCTATAATGAAAAGACCATAGGTTTTGAAACCAAAGCACTTGGGTTTTGGGGTTATTGACTCTCCAGTTTATTACTTATGTGGCCTTGGGCAAATCAGTACCTCTCAACCCCAGTTTCCTGATCTATGAAACAAAGGGTAGGACTTACAAAAAGGCTAAGGAAGCCCCCCAGCTCTACATCTATGATCATCTGCTCAGAACTAAACATTACCACAGTCACAACAAAGGCTTCAAATAGGGTTGAGGCAATGGAATGGAGATTGGAATAACCAGTTATTTGACTGCAAATAGACAAATAATAATACCTGGCATTCATATAAAACTTTAAAGTTTGCAAAAAATACAAACACATACACATATATTAATATACACTTATGTATAGATGTATAAAAAATATGTAATCAAATTTTATCCTCACAATTACCCTATTATAATCCATTATCATTATTTTAAAATTATTTTCAATAGCAATAGTTTATTTTCTGTCCCTCTCATGACTATTACCACCTTCCATTTAAAAAAAGAAAGAAAAAATATTTGTAACAAATAGCATAGTTAAACAGAACAAATTCCCATATTGACCTGTATTATTACTTTATAGATGAGAAAATTGTGGACCAGGATCAGGATTTAAAGCTAGAACTCTCCTTATTTAAGTCCAGAATTCTTCCTACTGTACTATACTCTTTCCCCTATAATAGAAGTATTTTGAAGATGATGATTTACTATCTATATAATTAATCTATGAAAATATGACTCATTTATTTTCCATGGGCAAAAGTAGGATGTGGCATATTTCTTGTTTTTGAGAAGCAAGTTAGTCACCACTAGAGACATGTATAAATAAGATGGATCAGTCTTACAGTGAGATCAAGAGCTATCATGGATAGGTTGAGGTGTGAGTTGTTACTCAAAAAATAAAAATAGTTAGAGATGTTGTTTGTCCTTCCTTCTCAAAGAGAACCTCTGCACCTCAAGAGGGTGATGTTTTCACTCGCAGGTGAATTACATTTAGGTGAGGCAGACCTGTACACAGTCATTAGCTTCATTCTTTCCTCCAGAGTGATCTGAGTCCAGTGGCAAAACAAACTTCAAGACAGCTGGCAATGGCCCCTAGAGATATATCTGGAGTGTGTTTCCGGTAGAGGACTGATGGAAAGACAAGAACAAGAATCACACCAGATGAGAAGAGATGGATTGGCATCTGCCTTAGTGGAAGAAGAATCCACAACAATAATGTCTTAGGTCTGAAGTATTAAAGTGAGGATTACATGAAATCAAGTAAACTCTAGATTGTTGAAGCTTGAGAAGGGTTGGTAAATGGTAGAGTAAAATTCTGTACCTTCTGGCTATTCAATGACTCCCTCATGTTGATAAATAAAATTTCTTTGTCTGAAATATTTTAACCAGAAGTAGAAGCAATGGCATGCATTGTAATGTATCAAAAAGGATCATAGATTCAGCTTCTAATTAGATCATAGAGTTCATCTAGTCCAATAAAATCATATTATAGGTGAGAAACTGGATCCCAGAGAGGAAGAATAGGTTAAGGTCACACGGTTAGTATATACCAGGGGTGAGATTGGAACTGAGATCTCCAAAGTCATATTTTGGCACAGGAAGGAACCTCAGAGGCTATTGAATCCAACCTCTTGATTTAATAGTATAGGAAAGTGAGGTCCTGCTGGTGGTAAGTAGTAGAGGGTAGAATTTGAATTCTTAGACAAAGATTTTTTACTTAAGAAAACAACCGAGGAACAAGATGCCCTTATTTTAAATAAAGAATCCTTTGCACACTTCATCCAAGGAGGGTAACATGTTTTGCTTCAGTTTTGGGGTTGTTTTACCACAAAAAAATTAAATGTGTAGAATGGGCCAGAAAAAAAATGAATCCTACTCTTTTGGGACAAAAAAATAAGGCATTAAGGCAATGGGCAGAGAAGGGAGGAAGAAGTGCTCATCCATGGAAAGGGACCATGTTTTCATGTGTGGATGAAATGTGCAAATGTACCTACGTACATTTGTACCTATGAGTACAGAACAATTTCCTAATCCTAGTAAAAAAAAATCTATGATAAAGGGATACAAGCTTCTCAACCTCTATCAACTTCTACAATTGATTTTGCAGGGGGGAAAAACACTTATCTGGTCAATCCCTGACTTGTCTTCTCTAGGAAAAGAAGTCATTTTAGCACAAGAGACCAAGCATAATTCCCAGTCTGACTCTCCTCTCTGTTCCTCTCTACTTATTAGCTTACCTTAAAAGTATTCAATTTTATTTTCAATGCCAGCTCAAGGTGTTTAATGTGATTTTATGCATCCCCACCCAATTAAAATTAGTTTTCTTTGAAAGTTTTCAATAATTTTTTGACAGGACCTGTGATTTCCTTAGTATATGAAGCTCTCAATAGGTAAACTTCCTCTACCAGTGAAGATAAGGTGTACTCTGCATTTATCTTAAAGAGCTGCCTGTACTACTGAGAGATTAAGTGATGTCGGGGGCAAGAAATGAACCCAAGTATTCATGGCTCACAGGTTAGCTCTCTAGACACTGCACCCATTCTTCTAACTCTTCAAGTCAATGTATCAGTTAGTCAATCAATAAAGCATTCTTGATGTATGATGATGTAAGCTACAACTTTGTTTTAACAGATATGACAATCTCCAAAAACAAGTAGTAAAAAGAACAGGGAGGGTATTACAAGTCTGAAGTTAGGAAAAGGGCTTCTAGTTGGGGGAAAGAGTATATAAAGGAAGGGCCCAAGAAGCAGAAAACAAATTTAAAAAACTATGCAATTCTGCTAATGGTTGGTTGCTCACCTTCAATTGGGCAGAGATAAATGGAAAGTTAAAGTTGTATATTTGTCATGCAAGTATGAAGTCAGAGAGTTTTGCATTGCATAATTTACTAATAATTCATTTATATAATTGCTTAAAACAGTTGATTTTGTATAAATATGTGTTATTCATCAAGGTATCCATGTATATTTCATTTTCTATTAAAATTTGTATCTTTTTTAAAACAGATTATTTCTTATATAGCTACATTTATGGGAAGGAAAAATTTAAAAGCTGCTATTTGTAGTATATTTAAGCTAGACAAGATAGACTTTGGAAAATAAGAGCATTTTTTAAAAGAGTAACTATTATGGTACAGTATCTATCTTTTATCTCTAGCAATCACAAAAATATTATGTAATAGCTGTTTTCTAAAAGGGAAAATACTTTCCTTCAAAGCCTATCACTATTTAATTATACTATCATATAGATCCTCAACTTTTTTTTAAAAAAACTTACTTTTGAATATATGAAAAATATGTCATTTCCTCCATGCAGCGTATTTTCCTCCACCAATGCAGATCTTGATAGATGCATCATAAGAGGTCATTCAAGATACATAGTGGTTAAAAGAGGTCCCAAAGTCACATAGATAAAAAGTGTCAAAAGTGGGATTTGAAACTATGATTTCCTGAAGACAAACTCAGCACTTTATTCACTCTGCAATTCTAACTCTGTAATATTATGAAGAAAGCCTGACACTGGAAAGGAGACATACAGAGCATACAAATAAAAACAATAAAAAGAAAAAAATATTAAACCTATGGTACAACTAGTACTGGAGCCAGTTTAGCCTCTCTGATGAGAGTCAATTGTTAAATTTTCAGTTTATGTATTTACACCTCAGAAATTGGCAAATGCTACAAATCAAGACATGATTTATTATTCTGTTGATTTTCTAAGTTTAATAAAGTGAAACAGAAAATATTAATAGTACAGATTAGACCTAAAGGTGTTCTTATCTTTCCCCACTCCCCCGACGCCCAATCCTCCCCACCACCCAGAACAGGTTGTTAAACATTTACTAGCATACTTGAGTTCAACAAGGTCTGGTCCATCATGAACTTGGGATTCAATTATAAGAGGATTCCCATTATTATCTTCTCTTTCTGGCACAGTCTTATACCCATCAAGGTAAAAAAAAATCTACAGCTTCTGAAGTTAATTCAAATTAATATATTTAGTTGCTTCCAATGATATTAGAGCCAGGAAAGCAATACTATTGAAACATTAAAGCATTTAATTGGAACAATAAAAAAATTAGTAAGGTAAGAGAAAACAACCTTAACTATATTTCCCTTGGAAAAGAGTTGTTTGGAAGACTTCCTCAGAGAATTGTTTGGAGTTCAAGTTCAGCTTCTACAAATTCACAATCCATTAAAAATTAAATAAAATTTCACTACCCTGAATCCTATTTTGGTGAACACAGTAAAGAGACACATCTTTGTCTAAGTAATTATCTAGTGCTTTTCACATCACAATTTGGCTTGTCTCGGGCACTATTATGCATACCTAGTGATATCTATAGTTTATAAGCTTTCTTCAATTAGGATATTTCATCTCAATACTTGACTAAAGACTCTCTGTGTGAAATCCAAAAAACTGGGGTGGGGGAGGAATAGGAGGAATTTTATCTGCTGACTATTCTCAAATGCATTCCTTGCTTCACACTGTCATGAACCCAGCCACAGCTTCCATTTTCACCATCTACAGTTATCACATCATTAGGGGCATGCAAACCTAACAATATGGAAAATCCACATTAAATTTTTGGCCAACCCTTTGTAACAGAGAAAAAGTCTGAATTATTTCTTTTTATTTTATGGGGTGTTTATAGTACCTTACTGTAAAATTTGGGTAGATATTATACAGCACTATAAATATATTTTATGAATTTCTCAGTTTCTAAGCTTTTTCTGTGTCATCTGCTGGACTTTGAGTGTTGTTTGTGGCTTCCACATAACTCACCCAAAACTCCAATTTAACTTTTTATGCCAACATGCAACACATCAAAACCAGGATGTGGAAGTCGAGAGGTGGAAGGTAATACGTAATCCAGCAAGAGAAACCCTCATACCTCATGAGAATTGGAGTTCTTATTCTACTGGGTAGTCAGACCCTGGGATTTGGTAGGCTTACTGGAAACTAGAGTCAAAATTTTCAAGTCCTTCAGGAAAATAGAAGCAAAGCATTTCAGAGAAGGGTTATTGAACACAACCCCAATTGCCTTGCCTTTATGTTTTTAAGTTATAAATGTTCATTTTAAAATTAAATAATTTCAATTCAGTCCAAAAAACATTTAATAAATACCTACTATATCTTATTCTTCCATGCTTGTTCTAATTCTTTCATATTCTTTTTCTTTCTTTTTTGTTCTTTGTTGGAGGGGATAAGGCAAGGCAATTGGGGTTAAGTGATTTGACCAAGATCACACACCTAGTAAGTGTGTCAAATGTCTGAGGCTGGGTTTGAATTCAGGTCCTCCTGACTCCAGGGCCAGTGTTCTATTCACTGTGCCATCTAGTTGTCCCTAAAATTTTATTTTAGACTCAAACACCAAAACACAGAGAATAGAGGAAAGAAACAAAAACATGTCATAAACTTAAATATTAGAACTTAAATACAAAGTTAGAAGGAAAAAAAACCATTTCATGTGCATAGCAGAAAATGAGAGGATTCAAAATATGTAGGAATAAATTTTCATTTTAAGAAAGCCTATATGATGAATAATACAGATTGTGTTGGGAATGCCATCATTTCTTTGTTTCTTTGTGATGTTTCTTTTTTTCTTTGCTGTTCACTCTTTTATTTTTTTTTCCCTCCCCCCAAAAGGCCACAATAAAATTTAGATGTTTTTCTATAGCTATAGATACATATATACATACATTTATAGACACATATTTTCCCAAATCTATTCTACTCCTGATCCTTATTTTCATGTATTGGCATATCTCTTATTTCCTATCCCTCCTGCCTCCTCTACTTTACTTTAACCCCTTACCTTGCCCTCCTATGACTTGCCTACCCTCCCCAAGGATCCCTCCCCATCCTCCCATTTCCATAAATCTAAACACCCTTCTATACCGATATTTACCTTGTCTGTCACCATCCCCTCCAAAGATGTCTCCCTTGTTCTCTCCTTCCTATGCCCCTACCTTTTTATTTCTTTTCAATTTAGAAGTTTTAGACTCTTTTAAATATATATGTATTGTTCCCTCTTAAACCCATTCCCCAGGAAAGAACTACCAGGCTTCCTCACCATCAAACTCCTGTGTATGAATTCTTTCTCTTGCCCCTCATTTGGATAAAATAATTACTCTTTTAAACTGTTCCTAGATGGTTTTACTTTTTAGATTCATATCAGGTTTACCACAATTTTTATTATGAACTGCCCAACTATTAATAAGAATCTTAGACATATATTTTACATATATAAAAAGTAAACAGTCTGTCCTTATGGATCCCTTATAATCAGTCTTTGTTATGGACCTCATATTTATATTGGATCTTGTATGCTGAATCATCTGTTAAGTTCAGGATATTTTAAACAAAGTTTTCAAAGTCTGAGAGTTTATCAAATATCCATTTTTGTTTCTTTCAAGATAATAACTTTTGTATGATATTTTTTACCAGAGCCCAGGTTTTTTGCTCTTTAATATGTTGTGTTCTAAGACCTGTCATCCTTTAATGTCTCTGCTGCTAGGTCTTTTGTGTAATTCTAATTGTGGAACCATTATTTTTAAATTGTTTTAATCTCGATGCTTTTAAAATTTTTTCCTTGAACTGAGGGTTTCAGAATTTGACTGTGATATTCCTATGATTTTTCCTCATAGGATATCTTTTAAGTGGTGATCCATGGATTTTTTCTGTTTCTACTCCCCTCCCCCCTTGTTCTAATGCTTTAGGACAATTTTAATTATTTCTTGTATTATTGTATCAAGATTCTTTTTTGGATCATAACTTTCAGTTAGTCCAATTATTTTTAAATTTTCTCTTCTTAATCTATTCTCCAAATCTGTTGTTTGTCATGAGATGTTTCACTTTCTCTTCTGGTTTTTTGGTTATTCATATTTTATTTAATTGTGTCTTGATCTCCTATAATTTAACTGACTTCACTTTCCCAAATTTTAATTTTCAAGGTGTTATTTTCTTTCTTAAGATTCTGGATCTTGAGGGATGGAGTCAAGATGGCAGAGTAGAAGCACAAACTTGGAGTGGGCTCTGGCTCCAAACAATTCCAATACCTATAAAAAAAATTACTCTAAACAAATTTTAAAGGTACAGAACCCACAAAGTGACAGAGAGAAACAAATCTCCCACTGAAGACAGCCAGAAGGCCAATAGGAAAGGTCTATCACAGCACACTGTGAGCCAAGTGCAGTTCCACAGGAGCCACATGCTTCCAGCCCCAGGGAGGCCCTGAAGAGCAGCAGAAAGAGCAGACTTCAGGAAAGTGAATAACCAGTGGCTGTGGAGGCTTCCAGACTTCTCAACACATAAATACCAAAGACAAAGTAAAAGGTCAGTGTGGAAATCTGTTGGAACAGGGGGAACCAAAGAGTTCAGTTTGGCTGTTGCCCCCAGAGTGAGGAGCAGCGGAGGCAGCAGGAAATGTGCCACATGGCTGCCTCAGGAACTCCTGGCCTGCAGATGTAGGGGGACCAATGAACCATTCCGAGCTAATCAGTCTTGCTTTAACCTTCTTGGATCTGGATTGCTGTTTGGGTGGTGTCCTGGGGTGTGTTACTAGTGAGCCAGAGCTTGTGGGGGCTACAGAGAGGGCACCCTCCTGACAATTCCAGCAGCTGCAAAAATGCCAGGGATTTGGGACAAAGTTCTCTCCATTCTGGAAGAAGAGTTCTACCATGACAAAGAACTAAAGGGTCAAGTAATTGGCTGGCAACATGAGCAAGCAAAGAAAGCACAAAGAGAAGATAGAATACTTTTTTAGGGACAAAAAGGATCAAGGAATGGAGTGGGAAGAAGACAGCTAAGGCAGAACTCCTGCATCAAAAGCCGCCATAAAAAAATAAGAACTGCTTATAGGACATGGAGGAGCTCAAGAAGGATTTTGAAAATCAAATAAGAGAAGTGGAGGAAAAATTGGGAAGAGGAATGAGAATGATACAGGAAAATCATAAAAAGCAAGTTAAAAGCCTGCTTTTTAAGGAGGCTTTTAGGAGGTCTTAAAGGAGACCCAAAAATACACTGAAGAAAATAACACCTTAAAAAATAGAAAAATTCATGGGGAAGCTAGGTGGCGCAGTAAATAGAACACCAGCTGTGACTCCATCAGGAGGGCCTGAGTTCAAATGTGACCTCAGACACTTAACACAAAAACTAGCCATGTGACCTTGGGCAAGTCATTTAACCCAATTGCCCTCCAAAAAGCAAAAAAAAAAAAAATAGATTAACTCAAATGGCAAAAGAGGCCCAAAAAGCCAATGAGGAGAAGAATGCCTTAAAAAGCCAAATTTATCAGATGAAAAGGAATTTCAAAAACTCACTGAAGAGAATAACTCCTTCAAAATTATATTGGAGCAAATGGAAGCTAATGATTTTATGAGAAATCAAGATACCATAAAACAGATCCAAACAAATGAAAAAATAGAAGGTAATGTGAAATATCTCATTGGGAAAACCACTGACATAGACAATAGATCCAGGAAAGATAATTGAAAAATTATTGGACCACCTGAAAACCATGACCAAAAAAAGAGCCTAGACACCATCTTTCAAGAAATTATTAAGCAAAATTGTCCTGATAGTCTAAAACCAGAGGGACAAATAAAAATGTAAAGAATTCACTGATTGCCTCTTGAAAAAGATCACAAAAAGAAAACTCCTAGGAATATTCTAGCCAAATTCCAGAGTTCCCAGGTCAAGGAGAAAACACTGCAAGTAGTCAGGAAGAAACAATTTGAGTATTATGGAAACACAATCAGGATAACAAAAGACTTAGCAGCTTCTACATTAAGGAATCAAAGGGCTTGGAAAGGAGCTAGGACTAAAACCAAGAATCACCCACCCAGAAAAACTGAGTATAATGCTTCAGGGGAAAATATGGTCATTCAATGAAATAGAGTGTTTTCAAGCATTCTTGAGAAATAAAACAGAGCTAAACAGAAAATTTGACTTTCAACTACAAGAAGCAAGATAAGCATGAGAAGGTAAACAGGAAAAAGAAATCATAAGGAAGTTATTAAAGTTGAACTATTTATTTTCCAACATGGAAAAACGATAATTGTAACTCATAAGACTTCTCAGTATGAAGATAGTTGAAGGGAAGATATATGTATGTATAGGAGGGTATATGTATATATAAATATATATATATATATATATGTGTGTGTGTGTGTGTGTGTGAGTGTGGGCATATGTATGTTCATGTATACATGGAGGGCACAGGATGAGTTGAATGTGAAGGGATGATATCTAAAAAATAAAATTAAGAGGTGAGAGAGTAATTTATTGGGAGGAGAAAAGGAGAGATAGATTAGGGTAAATTATCTCATATAAAAGAGGCAAGAGAAAACTGTTACAATGGAGTGGAAGAGCAGAAAGGTGAAAGCGAATGGGACAACCTTACTCTCATTGAATTTGGCTTAAGGAGGGAATAACATACACACTCAATTGGGTATCTTACCCTACAGGAAAATAGGTGGTAGGGGATAAGAGGGGAATGATAGAAGGGAGGGTAGATTCGGGGAGAGAGGGTAGTTAGAAACAAACATTTTTGAAAAGGGATAGGGTCAAAGGAGAAATTAGAATAAGTGGGGGGTGGGACAGGATGGAAGGAAATATAGTTAGTCTTTCACAATATAACTATTATGAAAATGATTTGGGTAACTACACATGTACAACCTATATTGAATTGCTTATCTTCCTAGGGGGAGTGGGTGAGGAGGGAAGAAGGCAAAAAATCTGGAACTCAAAGTTTTAAAAGCAAATACTTTTTTAAAAAGTGTTTTATATGCTGCTGGGAAATAAGATATATAGGCACTGGGGCACAGAAATCCATCTTGCTCTACTAGAAAGACAGCAGGAGTGATGGGAGAGGATATAAGAGAGAACAGATTGGGGGAAGGGGTATTAAATGGGCTTGTTATTTTGGGGTGGGGGTAGGGGAAAGACAGGGAGAAAAAACTAACTCAAAATTTTGTGGAAATGAATGTTGAAAACGAAAAATTAATTAATTTTAAAAAAAGAAAAAAAATTAAGATTCTCGATCTCCTTTTCTAGTTGGTTGACTTTCCTTTCATAACCATTTTTTCTTGGATTATTCTTATTTTCCTTTTAAATTTTTCTTCCATCTCTTTCATTTGATTTTTAAAGTCTGTTTTAAGATCTTCTAGAAATTCTTTTTTGGGGTCAGGTGATGATTTGACATTACTCTTTGTGGGTTTCTTTACTTCAATATCCTCCTCTGAAGATGAACCCCAGTCATCTCTATTCCCATAATTTCCTTCCATAGTTGTATTTTTTTCTTGTTTGCCTGTGCATTTTTATGGTAATAACTTGATTTTTGTAATCACCCCTAGTCCTAGGGTATGGAAAATGGTGCCTCTTACTCCAGATCTTCAGTTCTTCCCTCTAGCCTGAAACCAAACCCAATGCTCCAACTCCTGTAAGTGCCCACAGTCAGGGACTTTCTGCCCCACTGCTTATGCACTCAACAGGCAAATACTGGTTCCTTCTCCCACACTCTATGCAGGACAGCTGTTCTGGTTTTCCTTATCAGCAGAGATTCCCTTGGTGTTCCCGGGTTTAGGCACCAAACACCCCTCATTATCCTGGGTACAAAAATTCCTGTGGCTGGGGCCCAGGCAGCCTCTCAAATTAACTAACCTCAGGACTTGCCACTTGTTATTTAAGAGGCTTGGGGCTTGTTATTAAAACACATGTTGTCAAAACACCTGGAGGTGTTTACTCCTAACAGAGACCAAACCCCCTGCAGGGATTTTTCTCCCAATCTTCTCCAATTGTCCCAGGAAGAACCAGGTTATATCCCTTAAAATGCTTTGTTTCCCTAAGATGCTAAGATACTCTTTAGTGGGAGAAAATAGTGAGAACTTGGAAATTTCTAACTTACCCCACCATTTTCTTTGAAATTCTTTTTCATCTCATTGCCATAGCTAATATTTCTAGTACTATATTGAATGGTAGTGGTGATAATGGGCATCTGATCTTATTGGGAAGGCTACTAGTTTATCTCCATTATAGATAATTGTGGTTGATTGTTTTAGACACAGACTGCTTATCATTTTAAAGAACACTCAATTTATTCTTAGGCTCTTAAGTGTTTTAAATAGGAATATGTGCTGTATTTTGTCAAAAGCTTTTTCAGTATCTATTGAGATAGTCATGATTTCTGGTGGAAATATGGTCAATAATGTTGATAGTTTTCCTAATATTGAACCAACCCTGAATTTTTGGTATAAAACCAACTCATTCATAGTTACAATCCTTTTCATATATTGCTGTAATCACCTTGTTGGTATTTGGTCAAAATTTTTGCATCAACATTCATTAGGGAAACTGGTCTATAATTTTCTTTCCATTTTACCTTCTAGTTTAAATATCAGCACCAAAAAAAAAATAAAAATAAATAAATATCAGCACCATATTTGTGTAATACAATAAGTTTGGTAGGACTCCTTTGCCTATTTTTCCAAATAGTTCATATAATATAGAAATTAATTGTTCTTTAAAAGTTTGGTACAATTCACTCAAGAACCCATCTGGTTAGGGGGATTTTTTTCTTAGGGAGTACATTAATGGCTTGTTCAATTTCTTTTTCTAAAATGTGGATATTTAGGCATTCTATTTCCTGATCTGTTAATATAGGTAAATTATATTTTTGTAAATACTCATTTCTTTCACTCAAATTGTCATATTCACTGCATATAATTGTCTTAATTTCTTCTTTGTTGGTGATTTCACTCTTTTCATTTTTGATACTGGATATTTGGTTTTCTTCTTTCTTTTTTTAAATTAAATTAAACAAAGGCTCATCTATCCTGCTGGTTTTTTTCTTTCCATAAAACCATCTCCTACATTTATCTACTAGCTCAGTGGTTTTATTTTCTTTGTTTTTTAAACTTTCATTCTTATTAATCTCGCCTTTAATTTTCAGGATTTCCAATTTGGCACTCAATTAAGGATTTGTAATTTGTTCTCTTTCAAGTTTTTAGATTCATAGTATTGATCTCTTTTTTTTTCCATTTTGTTGTTGTAAGAATTTTGAGAAATAAATTTTCCCCTAAGTACTGCCTTGGCTGCATCACATAAATTTTGGCATGTTGTTTCATTGTTTTCACTCTTTTTGATGAAATTGTTTCCATATTTGTTATGTGACTCACTTATGCTCTAGGATTAGATTATTTCATTTCCAATGAATTTTTTATCTGTATTTTCATTACCCTTTGTTGGATTTTTATTGAATTATGATACAATAAGTATATTTTTTTTACATTAGATTTTGAGGTTTTTATGCCCTAATATATGGTCAATTTTTGTTTTGGGTCTTGTGCTTTGGAAAAAAATGTTTATTTCTTTTTCTTCCCATTTACTTTTCTCTAAAAGTCTGTCATACCTAATCATTCTAATATATAATTTACATCCTTAATTTCTCTCTTGTTTAACTTTTGGCTGGATTTATCAAATTCTGAGAGGGAACAGTTGAGGCCCCCCATTAGTATATTTTACTGTCTATTTCTTCTTGTAACTCACTCAACTTCTGCTTTAAGAATTTGGATACTAAACCACTTAGTGCATTTAGCAGTAGTATTTCTACATTGTCTATGGTGCCTTTCAGGAAGATGTAGTTTCCTTCCTTATCTCTTTTAATTAGATTTATTTTTCCTTTTACTTTGTGTGATATCAGGATTGCTACTCCTGCTTTTATTACTTCAGCTGAAGAATAATAGATTCTGCTCTAGTCCTTTGCTTTTACTCTGTGTCTCTCTGTTTCTATTAAAACATGTTGTAGAATTCTGGTTTTTATCTACTCTTCTATATTCCTCTATGTTTTGGGAGAGCTCATCCCATTTACATTCATTGTTGTGATTACTTGTATTTCCTCCATCCTATTCTTCCTCATGTTTGTCCTCTATCTCCTTTCAACCTTTTCCTCCTCACCAATGTTTTGCATCTGTCTACCACCCCCCCCCATGTACCCTCCCTTCTGTCTGTTGCCACCCCACCCTTACTTGATCTCTTCCCCTCCTACTTCACTGTCTGGTAAGATAGTTCACTATATTGTGTATATTATTCCCTATTTAAGTGAATATTGGGAGTAAGTTTCAAGTGATACTCATTGCCCACTCTCCCATTGACCCCTCTATTGTGGTCTTTCATGCCTCTACAATTTATCCCTTTCCACCTCTGCTTTCCTTCTGAACTCATAGTACTCCTCTTTCTCATCACTTAAATTTGTCATTCCCTCAAATTCACTTTATGCCCATACCCTGTATGTATATTCCTGTTACCTATGCTATTAATGGTACAATATTTAAGAATTACAAGTATCATCTTACCATGAAGAGATGTAAATAGTTTCGCTCTATTGAATCCTTTATGTTTTCTTCTCTCTTTTCACCTGTTTTGGAGGTCAAATTTTTCTTATACTTTTGGTCTTGTCCTTATGAAAGCTTGAAATCCCTCTATTTCATTGAATGACTATTTTTTTCTCTTGATGTATTGTGCTTAAGTTTGCCAAGTAAGTGATCCTTGGTTGTAATCCTATCTCCTTTGCCTTAGAGAAAATCATGTTCCATGACCTCTAGTTCTTTAATGTTGCAGCTGCCAACTCCTGTTTGATCCTGATTGTGACTACCTGATATTTGAATTGCTTCTTTTTGGCCACTTGTAGTACTTTCTCCTTGACCTGAAATTTGGCTATAATTTTCCTTATGAGTTTTTATTTTAGTATCTCTTTACTGAAGTGATAGGTGAATTATTTCAATGCCTATTTTGCCCTCTGGCTCCAAGACATCAGGATAGTTTGCCTGGATAATTTCTTAAAAGAAGCTGTCCAGGTGCCCCATTTGATTATTGCTTTCAGGTAGTCTAATGATTCTGCTATTGTATCTCTGGATCCATTTTCCAGATCAGTCATTTTTCCCATGAGGTATTTTATATTTTCCTCCATTTTTTTCATTTTTTTATTTTGATAAATTCTTGATGTTATTAGCTTCCACTTGCCCAATTCTCAGTTTTAAGGTGCTGTTTTCTTCAATTAGATTTAGCTTTTGTATCTTCTTTTCCATTTGGTCAATTGTGCTCTTTAAGGAGCTATCTTCTCAAGTGGATTTTTCTGTCTCCTTTTCTGCTTGACCAATTCTAATTCTTAATCAGCTTTCCAAACTGTTGTTTTCATAATTCTCTTGAATCTCTCTCATTTCTTTTTCTCAATTTTTCTTCTATCTCTCTTATAATTTTTAAGCTCCATTTTGAGTTCTTTCTTATGAGATCTTTCTGGGTTTGAGACCACTTCTCATTTGTCTTTGGGGCCCATAGGTATTTTGACACTTTGGGCCTCTTTTGAATTTGTGTCTTTCACCATAACATTTTTTTTTATTGTTTTTTTTCCTCATGTGGTATTTAACATTTTTCCTTTTTTTGAATTTTATATCTGTTGCTCCTGTGGAATGGGCTCTGTCTCAAGTTTCTTGTGCCATTGACTCTAGGCCCTAACTGTTTATCTGGTGCTGCAATGGAACCCATGGGGACCCTCATGTCTGCTCCTCTGTTGGGGAGGGGTCAGCTGAGGTGTACCTGGCACTGCTGTAAACAATAAGGATCTGGCAGCTTACCTAATGATGAACTAGGGTCCTATTGTCAGTATCTGCCATGTGCTGAGGCCCAGTGGGCTCTTTCTGCATTTCCCTGGATTACAGTGAAGCATGGAGAAGTATGATCACTGGAGGATGTCTGTTTGCTGATGGCTACACTGAATCATGTGGTGACTCTCAGAGCTGGATTCTATCAGTTCCCCTGGCTATGCTAAGGTACCTGGGTTGCCCAGATGTTGGTATGTGGTTGTTCCACCACACTAGGGCTCATGGTTTCCCCCTGGTTTGCTGAGATGGAACTTGTTGGTGGCTTGCTGGGATGGTTCCTATCCTGGAAAATGCTACCCTTTTACCTGAGCGAGATGGACCTTTCTTCTTGATCCTCCAAGTTTCCCTAACTAAAAAGAACACTCCACCGTGTCTTTCTTCTGGCTCCACTCTTCCAGGATTTGTTGTGGGACACTATTTTACTGTTGTTTTGTGGTGAATATGGGAGAGCCACAGTTATTTGCCTCTTACTCTGCAAACTTGCCTCCCAGAAGTAGACTACCTATCTCATATTCAATGTAATACAAATAGAAAAGATTCTAACTGTTAAATAATAATTCAGTAAATCTCTCTTTAGCACAGAAAAAGCTATTAAAAATTTGGCAACCAGATAATTTGGTATATGTCTTATTGCCATGTTTGTTTGCTAAGCTATGGTATCATGAAAATTTATTTAACCTCTCTGGGCATCAATTTTGTCATCTATAAAATCAGTAGCTGTATTATGAAGACTAAGAATACTCCGGTTCAAAACCCATAATTATGACCTTTAAGTTCATGAAAATCATCCCTTAAGCAGTAAAGGGGCCATGATATGCATTGGCAGAAGGAAGACCCATTCTGAGATCTTCAGAAGTTCTGATGAAACATAAGCAAGGCACTGTGTCTGGCACTATAAGGAGGAAACACGAATGAACAAGAGTTATGTCCTTCCTATTTACAACAACATAAGTATATTAGATGAAATTTTATCACACCTTAGAGTCTCCAAGAATCAAATGGCTCTATGATCTTATTGATAATGAGGAAATTCCATCCAGTGGCACACAGTTAAACCTATGCATGCAGCTTATCCTGTGTAACTCATTCATTTTCACATATTCACTACAAGAGGTAAAACCAACATGTTGGGTACTTTCCTGAATTTTCTGATAGCAATGGAGAATACAAGATAATAGCCTAAGAGGTACAAGAGTCCTGACATGGCCTACCAGCTGGACCTGTCATTTTACAAGTAAGGAAACTAAATTTTAGAGAAAATAATGACTGCCTGAGGTCACATAGCTAGTTTCTCCAACTCCAATGCTCTTTCCATTATACCATTATTTGAACCTAGAACCTCCATTTCAGGATTTAGGAATTAGGGTAGTTTGTTCAGCATTATTTCAAAAGACAAAATGACAATCTCAATACTTGTCAGATTTATCAACTTTCACAGAACTCATTAAATGAAAAACAAACTGCTATGTATAGAATACAGATTCTAACTATTTCATGAAAATATAGCAAATTCATAAGGCAACTGAATTGTGATAAATTAGGTGGGCAGTTGGATTTAAGAGTTAGGAAGAAATATGGTTCAAATATGGACCATCACAAATACTTGCTAGCTACATGACATTTGTCAAGTCACTTAACCTTTCTAGGCCTCAGTTTCTTCACCTAAAATGAAAGTATTGGACCTAATGGCCTCTAGCCAGCTCCATATCTATGATCCATTTAATGTTGTTTGAATAGACTGCTAATAAAGTTGTTAAGCATATAATCAGTAAAACTAAAGTAATTGTTTTAAGAACAGAGTAATTCCATATAAACTTGCTTTTGGTCAATATATATATATATACCTGTGTTCCTTAAGGATTTAATAATACCCATTCCAATGACCCAATTACTTGGTTTTTTTTTTCATTAAAAGAAAAAGCTAGTTATGCTTCTGAAAGGAAGATTGAAAGTTAAGACTTTATTAATCCCCAGTGTAGATGAAATACATTCAGTTTTGCCCTAGGGAAAAATACTTGATTTAATGTAAAGCTAAATTTGTCATACTATTATTTATCTCATTATATAAAGTCATTGTTTATTCAGTTCAGAGGTTGACTGCTAAAATAATGGATTAGATACAATGGCTGATGTTTCCAAATGCCTTTCCTTATTAAATGCCCAGGTACAGTAAATACATTACTGCCTGAGAAGCTTTTTAATACATCAGACTCCTTCATTGCTTTTACATATTCTTGTCAATGCTTGACAGGTTTATAAAGTAAGTTGAGATTAGCATCTTTTTCTGGGTGCCTGAAAGCTGCAGCAGCAATAGGAATGTACCAGCTAATAATATCAGCTCACTGATTAGCAAACGTGACAACTTCAGCATATGGGGATTTTCACATCTCCTCCCTCTCCTGAGCAGCCTTTTCCCAAATCCCTGCCTTGAAAATTTAAACCATAGAGATAGTAGCTTGCTAACATATATCCCAATACTAGACATATACATAATGAAAATGTCTAAATGTCTTATTGATTTTCATTTCTAGGACCAACAAAGTTCAAAGTCATCTATGCAATTTTGTTATACTAGTTTACCTAAGGCTGCATTAGAGCCATCTGTCAAAAGGTTATTTTTCTACTGGAAAAAGAGTGTCTGGCTTTGCAATTATAGATTTTGTCTATGTGGTTTCATTCATGGATGGTAAGGCACCGCAGTGAACTGAAGAGAAAGAAGATGGCACTTGTGACAATGCTCATTTGTATCTATACTTGAGTTATAAACATTCATAAATCACAGGAATACCATAAGCACCAAATTGATTGTTAGCCTTAAAGCAACAATTTCCCCTATGCCTGCCCTAGGGTGAATAACTATTAAGAACATATAATTTTTAAAAAGGAGAAAAAAGTTGGAAACAAAATGGAAGATTAGTGATAAATAAAAGAAAGAGAAAATAAGGAATAAATTTGATAGTGCAGCACTTGTAAAAACTCTTTTATAATATAAAGGCCCCAGAATACCTATCCCCTGGTAAAGGTACTCTCTAGGTCAACTTCTACTCAAAATGATAACACATAAGCTCCGACATATACATGTACTTTTACTCAAGTCAACCAGACAGCAAAATTACTTCAAAGCAAGGACATTTAATGAAATGCCATTGTAAAAAATTTCTGATGTGTCATTTCCCCCATAAACCTCAAGCATACTGTCCAACAAATATATGGACCGCCAGTGAAGGGAATTTGTGTATGGAACATGTGTAAGGAACCTGTATGGGGGGAATAACTGTGTAACTCTACACCTCCCATGCAACAGTTCTCCTGGGGATTGTTCTCTAATGGTCACAGCTTCTCTTCTCATATTAATCCTACTACCGCCTTTGGGGAGTCCTCTCTTCAGGACCAGCTAAAACATCTCAGCTTCAGTCTGCTAGGGTAGAGTACCTAGAAACCTCTCCCTGATGATGGTAGATTGAAATCTTTAGTCATAACTGTCTCATCCAAGCAATACAAGCCAAGCAAAGTACCCCCAGGATAAAATTATCTTTCCTTTTCTACCCCTTTCCTGGGAGAAATTAAAATCTTTAATTTCAGATAAGTTGCCTAATAGGATTCTGATACTCTGGTATGTTAGTCAGGATACTTCACTCGTTTAGGCTTGCTTTTATTATATTTTAGCCTAAAAGTTACACACACA